>NC_072733.1:213794182-214011191 GCF_026930045.1 Uloborus diversus | reverse complement strand
GAGAAAGTCAAAATGAAATAAGTGAACTAAGAACTGATACATTATCAGAGGGCAGACCAGCCCCCTTAGTTCGCAAGGTCCATTCTTCAGAACATCTTTGGTTTGTTTCTTTCTATTTTTGAATTTTATATGCTTCTGTATATTATATGTGTGTTCTCCTCTTTATGATTGAACTTTTCAGACATTTCCAGAAAAACTTTCGACACAGATCTTTTATGAAAGTGTCTCTTGTAGTAGAAAATGCAATTTTGTTTTCCTATGTTTTTTTTTTTTTTTAATTATTGCCTATTATTTATGTGTGTAAAGAAATCTGCATACAATATTTTTAGCACGACTTTATGATATTGCCTTGAAAAAAAAATTTTCTTTCCTTTAAGTGCTGAAATTTTTTTCTCCCTGGAGGGTATGAACCCTGTATTGAGTTATCATTGTAGCAAATTATCTTAAGTTCCGTTTTCAATATGAAACACTAAACAAAAATTAAAAGGTAATGCTAATATTTGTAGCATTTAACTAATTTTTAATGTTTGTTCTTGTTATATTAAACATTAAAATATTAATGAAGTGTAGTTGGCAAATTTGGCTTACTTACACACATACTAAAAATTAAACCTAAAATAATAAATAAAAACGTTATCAAGGCCTAGTGCTGACTTCAGAATAAACTGGCTGAAACAGTCACCCTGTTATATTCAAAATTTGCTCTTCCATAATGCTTTAAACATGCAGACATGAGGTACGATCCAAAAGTTTGGGGACAAGTTTATAAAACCTTACCCTGACTTGTACACATCTCTGAAGTGCATCCACCTTCAAAGATGTCACCTTGAGAAACTATGCTCTTCTGCCAATGTTCATATAACTTTTAGAAGCACTCCTAGAAGCCATTTTTTGCAACCTCCTGTAAGGCCTACTGCGATGCAGCTTTAATATTGTCTGACGAAAGGAAGTGGCATCTCTGCGAAATGTTTTGTAACTGCTGGGAATAGGTAAAAGACACACCGTGCTAAGTCTGGTGAAATGTGGTGCTATTTGTTTGACATCCAATCAAAGCGTAAATCCTCAACATGGAAGTCTCCTTCACCACAATGAAGTTAAAGCTGCATCGCATGAGGCCTTGCAAAAAATGGCTTCCAGGAGTGCTTGGCAGAAGTGTGTAGTTGCTCAAGGTGACTATTTTGAAGGTGAATGTGCTTCGGTGATGTGAACTTTTTAAGGTAAGGTTTTATACAACTTGTCCCTATACTTTTGGATTGTACTACCTTTTAGGGATGCTCTGATCGCTTAAATTAGCCAATTAATAGTTTTGGTGGTTATTTTATATAATATCAACTTTAATAATTAATAAATTGAACTTTCTGAGAGATGATTTATTATTATTTTTTTCCTAATTTTTCCAAATTTCTTGTAAGTGAAGTTGCATATATTAAATAGATATAAAATTGTTTTTTTTAATGTTACGTTGGCTGTGGTCAGAAGGCTAATTTAGGAACACTTTTAACTGTCAGTAGCCATTTAATCCAATGCTTTTATTTTTAAAATTTTAAGATTTTTTGAAAGCATTATGCTAAAGGAGAGAAGAATAGACATCTGAAAAATGTGTAGCAACATTGTATATTGGTGACTTGTGCCCTTACCTAGGGTGTCAGAGTTACGGGGTGGCAAATTTCTTGATGGCAAGATGTAAAGAGGCAAAAAGAGATATTAAAAAAATGAAAAACATTGCAGCAATATGTGATAACTTATTCATCAGTTTAAGGCATTGTAAAGGAGGGATGCAGGATCTTCCTTTTTTGAATTTGGCATGCAAAAAATGTGGAGCATCACCGATTGGTGGGGAGAGGCTCAACAGAAAAATCTTGAATGGGAAGTTTTCTTACATCAAGCTTTCGTTTGCGATCATGCTCTGTTCGTGACTGCTTCGTGCCGTTACTGTGGAGGCTGCTCATTCCAAATGGGGACTTAAACTGCCCTGTCCGCTCTCCTGATTTAGTTCCCCAGTAACTATTTCCTGTGATCTTATCTGAAGTCGCCGATTTATAACGATCGTCCACGAGCTCTGGAGGACCCGATAACCGTATCCAAACCGAAACTGCAAATATACCGGTTGATGTGCTCCAAAGAATTGACCAAAACTTCCGAGTTTGACTGAATCGGTGTATTGACAGTGGAGAGTATCACTTACAAGATATTGTTTTCGAAACAGAGTAAAGCATAATCTCCTATTATGTGTGACAGTAAAAGGATAATACAGAATTTTTGGGAATGTAAAATTTTTTATTTTTAAATAGGAAATTTTGGCGCCCCATCCTGTAGTTTTATTTTTTAAATATCTGTATTCAGAGTTTTTGTTTTTATGTTAAAAAGTTTTTATTCATTCTTTAAAAAATATTCAGAAATTGTAATATATTATGTTTTGAAAATAATGCATATATTTTTTTTTTAGATATGGGACCTCAAGCTACTCCTCAAGCTTTGTCTGCTTCTCCCACTGCAGACCAGCCACCTAATAACATCCTCTTCTTAACCAACTTGCCTAAAGAAACAAATGAAATGATGTTATCTATGCTATTTACACAGTAAGTAATGGGATTCCTAATGTCTATGCGCAGTAAAATATATGTATATATATTTTTAATTGGATATTTAATCCTATGCTTTCATTTTTGTGTATGTTTGCTCCCATATTAGGCAAGAAATTTTAGTCTCTAGTGCTAGTCAGATTTAAAAATATCAGCATAAAGTTTTAAGATCACTGGTACTGGAATACTAGTTCAGAAATACTGAAAACTACAGATTATCTGTAGTTTCAACGGTAAAATTCAAAAAATGCAAGTCAACTACGAAGTAGGTAAAAGACCTGATTTTCCACGGAAAATAAAATAATAATTGCAACATTTTAAACACTTGGCACGATTATAAAAAAAAAAAAGAGATCTTGGCCGAATGCCATAACAAGCCGTGGTAGTCTGCAATGTCGGAGGTTTGGAGATAAGGTGTCAGTAGCAGGGCTAGAAGTTGTCCTAAAATTCCTAATATTAAAAAAATGTCCTAAAAAGTCCTATCGTTTTTTGTCCTAATTTTTCAAAAACATTATCAATTCTTTACATGGGTGCAAGACCTTTGGTCTTGCACAAAATTTCCGAGACGGAGGTCTGGATGGAAAGAAATTCGATGATTTTCTTTCAGTTTTTATTAAAAAAAGAAAAATTGAGTGTTTGAAAAATATGCTTTAACTTTACTGGTTCGTACAATTAATAAACACAAAGAGAGGGGGGGGGGGATTCCGCCTCCCAGCCCGAAATATTTCCGGTTTTGAAATTTTAAATGTTCTGTTTTGGGTTATATTTGGATGACTTAAGGGGGAAGGGAGTAGGAAGCTTCTTTCAAAAAGTTTCCGAAATTAAAGTATTAAAACTTTCAGGCAGTCATAAGTCATGTATAAACGTAAGGGGGGTACTGTTCCTAGAAAAAAAAATAGAAACTGAAGCCTTAAAACTCAAATTTAGGATATTTGGGGTTAACTCAGAGGAAGGGGTTCAGGAGTTCTCTTCCGAAAATTTTTCGATGTTGAAATATTTAAAACGTCATTTTATACTATAGTTGAGGATTCAGTTCCCCTATTGCTTTCTTTAATTAAAGAAAATTGAAAAGTGTACCTCCTTTAAAAAATGTATATTTCACTGAAGTGGTTTTTTTATGGCTAATTTCAGCACCTGCTATCTTATAAAATAATTCCTTTTCAAATGAAGACTGTGGGGGAACGGTGCCAGTTCATTATCATTAGTTGTTATAGGCATGCGTGGGGATTCAGAAATGGGGGTACCACTGTACCAGGAGGTTGAAGTTGCACTTGGAAAGGCTCCCAGACTTGCTCGCTTAAGGAAAATTTTCAAATATTGGGAGTTAAAAAGGGTTTTTAAAGCGTATGAGGTAAAAAATTAATGAACCTAAAAATGTAAAATTTTAGCCACTTTCGTATTAACTTTCATTTTTATGTGACATGGGGGTATTTATAATGGTACCACGGTTCCCCTGGTGACCCCCGTGCGCACGCCTATGTTAGTTGCCCATTCCCCACCTTTTTTTTTCCTGGTTTGTTGGCGCTACCTTGGGTAGACTTTCCGATCAGAACTGATTTATGTTGCAAAAAATGAAAATCTATGTCCCAAGCGATTTTATTGCTGCAATAAAAATGTTTTTTGAACTTCAATTTCAAAATATTGCCTAAGGAGAGTTTCTGAACTCCATCATTTCGATAATGCATTCAAAAAGCGTATAAATGTTATGAAAGATGGAGTACAATTCAAAACTTCAATTTCACTGAGAGTCCAAAGTGCCCCCCCCCCCTTCTCTAATATTTTTGAAGGTCGCCCAATATTGTGATTTTGGGACTATCAGTTTGAAAAAGTTGGTGTATGAGAGTCTCTGAACCCCTCCTTTCCCTGAACTTTACCAAAATGGCCTACCATTGCATTTTTTGGACTTCAATTAAAAAAAAAAATTCTGAGGGAGAACCCCCCAGACCACCCGTTATTGGCGGTTTTTAGGTTTTTGGAATTAAGATACCAAAACGCTTAAATATTACAATTTAAACTAAGTTCATGTTGTTACAAAAAGTCAAAAGCTTAAAATTCAAATAAAACACAGATTCCAAAAGTGGCATAGTTAAAATCTACAACATTTACACACAAAGTTTTCCTTAAGCAAGCATGTGTGAGGGGGATTGAAAATATTTTCCGTCTTGATCACATGACCAAACTTGCACCCATGATTCTTTATCAGTTGAGAATTTTCAGCAGTTGGCAGTACAAGGAATGCTTTTTTCAAAAAGTGTGAGCTTATGGATTTAAAGACCTCTGACAAAAGTCGGATTTTTTTACATTCATAAGCTCACATTTTATTCACTGAAAAAGATGTTCCTTATAATGCAGAAACACATGTCTGCAGTGCTCCTGTGCATTTGTGCTTTTAACGTTGTTTTATTTGTTTTTAAAATTATTTATGTTTGGTAGACTAGAAGTAAAGATTGATATAATTTGTTTTAATTTCAACTTGATTAATCCTCCCTTTTATGTATTTGCTTATTTTTAATTTAAAAAATAACTTATTTGTAAAATTATTGACATATATATAAAACAAAATCTTTTAAATAATGCGTAATTAAATTTCAACTGGAGTTTTGTTTTAAAAACTATTATTTGGACATGGAGGTAATGAGTTCAAAATTCGTCGCGTGTGTGTTGGTGGTTCTTCTGAAAACATAATTGGAAATTGGTACTTGACCGAGTAGTGAAAGGCCAAGGCTACTCGGCCAAAGTGCTACTCGGTACGTCTCTAGATAGAAAATAAGGTAACATTGTTTTGTGTTTCAATATAGGTTTCCTGGATTTAAAGAAGTTCGCCTTGTACCTGGAAGACATGATATCGCTTTTGTAGAATTTGAAAACGAGGTCCTTAGTGCAGCTGCTAAGGAAGTATTGCAAGGTTTCAAAATTACTCCTAACAATTCTATGAAGATTACTTTTGCAAAAAAATAAAGCATGTGTTTTTTTTTTTTTTTTACATCCCTTTCCTTGCTCATTGTATTCATATAATGTATCATCATAAGCATCTGAAGAAATGTATACATCCTGAATAAAGTTTATATGATTTTTCTCATGCATTTCTTTTGCTTCTGGAGTTTCCTAGTCATTTTTACTTCCTTTTACAAGAAAAGAAGTATTGTATTAGCGAAAAAATTTCACTAAAAAATCTACCTTAATTTCCATTTCACTCACCCCAGAATGAATAATGAGTTTTTTTTTTTAGACTCAACCACACGTGAATAAGTGCCTAAGAACGTATAGGCATGCGAAATACCGGTTTTGACGATTCCTGAATTAATTGCAACGAGTTTTCTCGTGACGTCTGTATGTGCGAATGTATGTCGCATAACTCAAAAACGGTATGTCCAAGAAAGTTGAAATGTACTTGACTCAAATATTCTTGAGATTGTACTCTCATGCAAGTTGAGAAATTTAGTACAAAAAATTAAGGGTGCTCTTCAGTCAGTCCAAAAGCTTTGAATCCAATGTTAACCTATGGGGAAAAGTAGGACCCAGGTTTTAAACTCCTTTGAAGATTTTTTTTTTCAAGCCTATGTCTTTGTCTTGAACATTTTACTTTTTTGAAATATAATTTTCAGATTTTTTAAAATTTTAAAAAAAGTTAATTTGTTTAGAAACAGTAGGTGAATATGGGGCATTGAAATCTTTACTCTGCGTTTATGCCACCTATCTGATAATATCTTAACTATGTAGTCTAGGGCTGGACGATATGTCGATATATATCTACTACCGATGGACATGGGCGCCCATATGCAAAATTCTAGTAGGGAGGGGGCTCGGATATTTTTTGCATAGAAACTGATTTCGGTACAGATTTAGAGTTATTAGAATTTGACGATCTTTAACAACTAACTCTGTAATAGCTGGAGAAGAAATGCTTTTACATTTTTGCAAAGAAAAATACTAAATGCAAGGACTCATTTCAAAGGGGAGGCTTGAGCCCCCACTTGTACCTCCCCCCCTTTCATATGGGCGCTCGTGCCGCGGGAACGATATTTAGATTTCGACCCCCCCCCCCCCCCCCCGAACGATGCAGGAATAAGGTACTCAATTACGAACTTATTGAAATACTGACTTGACTACTATTTTTTGGAGTTCTGTATGATTGATGAGCGTATGAAATTTTAAGAACCTCTACATTCTTCAAGCAGTTATTTAATCGTTAATTATAATAGTAATGGGAAAGTAAATGCAATACACGATGCTGGATCTTATTTTTTCGACCCGGGCAAATGGTGAAATTGCCCCTACCCATCTTCCTTTAAGTTTATATATTCGAGTTTCAACAAAAAAAAATCACAATAACGGATTGAATTTGCTGCTTCCCCCCAGAGGTTACAAGCGGGGAGCAAGAGCCCCTGCCCTCCCCCTTATACGGCACTGATGTAAAATGGTTAAGAAATCAGCTTAATACAACAATAATGAAGTATGTAATTAAGGCATCAACACCATTCATAGTTCCAGTTATACATAAGCCATTGATATTACCCAGAAAAAAAGGTTTGCGAAATACTAAACAGAAGTATTTTTGATTTTTAAAGTTGTAAAACAAAAAAAAAACGTAGCGAGCTAGCGTTTGCCAAATATTTAGCTCACCAGATGGAGCGAGCACATCACCTACCTTTCAGACTGCATTCTCTGAACGAATATAGTTTTAATTTTGAAATTATCGAATCTTTTCAAAAGACAGGACACCACTTGAAACGATGTTCCAATCTCGCTGTCGCTGGCAGCTCCGAACGAAACTGACACTTCCCAATTTCTCTTGTCGCCAGGACAAGCAGCATATTTTAGATGCTGCACGAAAATGAATATATTTAATAACATGAATAAATGATGAATACATTTATTAACAATATATAAATGTTATTTTCTGCAAATATAGCCTGGAGGGTTGGAGATTTTCTTAATTTAATTTTGGGACCTGGAATTTAATTATTCACAATAGTGCCATGTGAATATGAGCTGCAAGGATCCTTCCTTCTTATTTCATTCTGTTCAACGCACTTTCTAAACTAATTGTTTCGTCTTTGCTATGTGCACTCTCATACTGCATCTGATAGTAAGGTTCCAGTTAGAAAATCTCTAACCCCTTACTCTTTTCGCATCACCTGTCTTGCACCTGCTTTTTGTAGTAATTTCTGTCAAGTCTTTTGAAGGACAAAAATGTGACTGAAATTCACAAATATGTATATGATCCCTCTGCAAATTGGCCATATATCGCCAAGTGTCCGCCAAATTGTAACACAACTTGAGTTTACATCGAAATTAACAATGATTTCCGACCAAAGAGGCAAAAGATCCCCTTAGAAACACCCGAATGCAACCAAAAGGGTAGGTGCACAACTAGACCCCACTAGGAGTGTACGTACCAAATTTCAACTTTCTAGGACATATACCGTTCTTGAGTTATGTGACATACATACGCACATACAGACGTCACGAGAAAACTCGTTGTAACTAACTCGGAAATCTTCAAAATGAATATTTCACGTGTCTATACGTTCTTATGCACTTAACCACGTGTTGTCGAGTCGAAAAATGAACTCAACATTCATTCGGGGGTCAGCAAAATGGAAATTAAGGTCGATTTTTGAGTGAAAATTTTTTCTCGAATACAATACGTCCTTTTTTGTAAGAGGAAGTAACACCCCGGTATAGTGCCTTCTAAGCACTATAACCCCGGAGTGAAAACTTGAGGACTCCGGCATCCGCGACCTCCTTTGTCAAGTGCGACCACGAATATGTGACTGGAAGAGAAGAAACTCTGTTTACATTTCTCTTATCTGAACACTATGCTGCAGCAACTAATGAAATGAAAGAATTATTTGTTTACCGGTACTCCCGTTTGGTTAGATACCGCCTCAATTTCTTACTGTTCATGCTGCCATCTAGTGGTTAACTGTACAAGTATTCAACAATAAATACAAGGTTGCTAAGCTCTCTTGACGATTATTACTCACATAGAAGATTATTTACATTAGATAGCTCAATCTTATAAAGGAAGAGAATGCATTATTTTTGGCAAAAGTTCAGTAATATTTCAAATTGCCTCCAGCTCTGTTAGTAATAATAAATTATTCTAAGAGAAATTTATAAGGAAGCATACACGTTTTTTCATTTGGGTTATTCTGAATAAACACACTGCGCATTCATATGAAATAGCTACAGTTCATGATAATAAAAATATTGAATACTAGCAGTACCCCGCACAGCGATGCCCGTGCTAAGAATTTAAATGAAGTCCGTTGAACAAACTAAATCCACGCCCCCCATTTAATGTGAAATTATCATTTTTCTTCAACTAAAATGCGTACACACCTTTTCAAGTCTTATTTTTTCTTCAATTAAATTTCTAGTTTTGATTTAAAACCTTTGACAGTTTTATGTTTTTGCTATTTCACAACGAAAGGGCGGCAAATTGAGGTACCGCCCCGGGCGGCAAACACAATAGCTACGCCACTGTATTTCACCCGCTAGATTTTTTCTTGCGAGATTTTTTCAATTTTAATTTTTATTTTTAAAAGCATTTTTCTATTCATGTGATCATT
Source organism: Uloborus diversus (assembly GCF_026930045.1). NCBI lineage: Eukaryota > Metazoa > Arthropoda > Arachnida > Araneae > Uloboridae > Uloborus > Uloborus diversus. The sequence continues at coordinate 214,002,031 of NC_072733.1, read as the reverse complement.
TAAAAAAAAAAATATTATTATTTTTTTAAGTCAGTCGAAATGCTGCCCCCCTAGCTGCTGCTCCCCTTGCGATTCGCAACTCCAACGAACTATAGGGGGCACTGCAGTCACTGTCTAATGGCGGACATAAAAACTAAAACAAACGCACATGGTAACGAAGAAAATGCTAAAAGTGTTGTGATTTTTGTTCGTACGTATGATTTTTCGCTTTATTCTTTTTAAATTAATTTTCAAAGTCTTGTGGATATTCTGGCCCACGTAGAAAGAAATGAGAATTCAAGAAGCATTACTAAACTTCAAAGATTAATGCAAACTACGTAGTTCGTAGTTCTAAGCAGCTATTTCCACGATGTTGAATTCGATATTTATCAATTCTTGATAAAACTAAATAATAATTGTGGCCTGACAAGAATAACAATTAATGCTAGAAAATTCAATATGACATTACAAATTGTTATCGAAAGAAGATGATACTTTTTTGCCTTGCTTGGCTAGCGCTTATTGTTTTCCATTTGTAGCTGAGTTATTTATCTCGAATTCGCGAATCGGTTAATTTAAAAATTTTCTGTTTCGATTTTTCTAATTTCAGAGTTACGATTTAATTGTGTCATGTTATGCAAATCATCAACAAAATTCTCACGGATATATGGTGGTAGTTTTCTTTTCAGTTGATTGACCATTATTTCTTTTCACTTATCGAATTCTGTAATCTTACTACCATTTTATTCCACTCATGATAAAAATTAAAAATGGTTTAACTAAAAACGCGAAATCTCGCCAAGGCTACTTTGCTCGCACTATACTAAAACTATAACCCTAAACAAATTTGGCGAGACCTTTCAGCTGAGAATAAAAGGAATAAAGTAAATTCTTTCTCGGTTATTCATTTTGTTCTACGATAATATATTCAAGAAAATATTTTGCATACTGTCCATTCCAACTAAATGCTGCTGTAAAATATGGTAAGTTTAATTAACTTAAGATTAAAAAAAACCCCATATTCTTACAAATTCATACAAAACAATAAATTTTTTTACCTTGTGTAACGTTATCCAAGTTTGTTAATCCAGAATTTTCGCTTTCACCAATTATTAAGGAAATAATGAAAACTAACATTATTTTGAGAAGCTCGAGAATACTACTAAGGGACGAATTAATTTCTGTAGCTGAAAGCAAACTAAGACACATCGATTGCGTTAATAAATACTCAGAACAAACTGCCTGTGTTTACGTCAACAGACACACATGGAACGCAACGTGGCAATGTTTTATTTTCATTTGCAGTTTTGTAAATCACCGCAAGGTAGCGTATTCGAACGCTGGAGTTCCGAATAGCCACCCTTGTCAACCCCTTGTTACGCTACTGATAACTTAATTATAACGAACAAATGAATGAGAAAAAAGAGATCCTTCATCCACAGAGATTTTCAACCATATTTTTTTATGTGCATTACTAGCTGCATCGCCCACCATTGCTCGGTCTACCTCAAAAAAATAAATGGCGTGAAGTGATGCATATTGAGCAAACAGGCTTTTCTAAAAATTTCCCACTACTAGATGGCAGCACGAATGATACGAAAACTTGACGTCCTTCGGTTTTTAACCGAAAGTTTTTCCTTAATCCTCGTTCACATTTTAATTGCTGCTTTGTTTTGTTCCAAGCCAAGCGCTCTGACGAAGAGGTTGATTCAGGTCTCATTATATTGTACGTATTAAGCCAATGTATCATTTATTGACATTTCTCGAGATCAAATCCTAACTTTTTTTTAAAGGACAAAAGAACTTTGTTGTGCGTTTTCAACTGTCAAGTAGCGAGAATCAACCCTTTTCAGGGACGCCGACTTGAAAAAATTATTGGGGGGGGGCTGGACATCACCGGGGGTTTAGGGTGTTATGTAATCCCTCGGAGGTCCCCCACCCCGAATAAAGGTCAGATTTTTGAACCTTGAAAATGCCATATTTTCTAGTGTGTATAATTCTAACAAATAAACAGTATGTGACACGGCGTTTTCGAAGTAAAAGAATCTAAAAATTGGTTTACAAATTTTCTGGTTCAACTTTTAAATCATATCACTTGTCTTAGTAAGAGATTTTTTTTTGTTCTATTTTATGGGGAGCCGTGCAGTGCCGTAGCTAAGCATTGATATTATAAGGTAGGAAGGACACTTGACTTGAATGGAAAGGCACTCCCAGAGACGCCAACTTTTTTAAAAAAATGGAGGGGGGGGGGGACCGGGGGAAATTTTCTAAATTTGAGATGAAAAATAGTGAGTTTTAATGTTTTTTTTTAAGTATTGTAAAGTCATGTAATCAGCATTAGAACCCCAAAAACTCGACAAGCCTGACACATATTTTTTTGGCTTTGAAAAAAGGAAAAAATAAATACAATACACAGTATTTTCGTAAAAAGGTAATTTAATTTTTTCATGTTTTTTTTAAGACCATTTGTTTTTTCATTAGTTATACCGGCTAACATATTCAAGTGTAAACGCAGTCTCTCAATGTCTAGGTTATTTTTGAAAATTCGATTTTTTAAAATTTGTTTCACCTCTGTTAAATAAAAGCAAAGCACTTTTGTTCAACTGCAATGATCTGTGTGAGTCCAGTTGATGCAAACAGCCCAATAATGCAAGATTGCACCATTTCACAAACCTCAATGTAAATTGCCTTTGGGATTTTGAAAGCGTGCGGTGAACTGGCTTCGTTGTTTTCATACTTTGGTATACGTCGATTCCGAGGAAGCGAAGGATCATCATTTTATACAAATACAAATACAAATACGACGACCAGCAACAGGCTCTGGGCCCAGCTAGGCTGGTCCTAGTCAATTAATTAGTCCCCAATGAAGATCAATGGCCCTCTTAAAGCTATCCACTCCCTTGCTCATTACCCGCCTCTTCCGGTAAGCTATTCCAAGTGCCCACGACCCTGCTAAAGTAGTAGTTTTTCCTGATTTCCAAGTTAGCCTGAGATTTAAATAGCTTAAAACAATGACCCCTTGTCCTGCTTTCCCCGCAAAAATTTAATCCATTTACATCTTTCATTTTGATAAATTTAAATAACTGAATCATGTCCCCTCTGACTCTCCTTTGCTCCAGGCTATACATGTTAAGCCTATTAAGTCTGGTATCATAATCTAAATCTGAGAGTCCCCTTACTAATTTAGTTACCCTTCTTTGAACCCTTTCCAATACGAAAATATCTTTCTTCAGATAAGGCGACCAAAACTGAACAGCATACTCCAAATGAGGTCTTACTAAACTCCTATATAAAAGCAGAAGAACTTTCTTAGATTTAAAACTTACATACGGGCTCGGCCGGGATCTGAACACGGGACCTCTCGCACCCTAAGCGAGAATCATACCCCTCTACTCGATTTTGTGGCTCTCCTCTGATATGCCCCCCTCTTGGCGAGATTTTAATTTTTCGCTCGATACGAAAATCGCCAATAAGGCGATAACTTGGCAACCCTGGTTTTGCAACTTGAACGCTGGAAAGTAGTTTCTCTATTCTCTAAGTCTGTTTTTGCACGTGTATGTGTTTTAGGAGGTAGGTGCTCATATGTTTCGCTCTTAGGGAGATTTTAAGTTGAATACTCTAAAATAAAGTTTCAATTCAAACTTTATTTTAGAGTATTCTTTTTCTTGTTGTTTTTTAATGTTAATTTAGTTGAATTTTCTATTTTAATTATGAGTTCGGTTTGTGATGTTGTCCAAATGTATCAATTGAAATTTTTGAATGAATCTTCTTTTTCGTCAGGTCGTCCAACGTTTGGACGTACCGGAGTCCTAAATAGATTTTTTATATTTAAACTAATTGAAAATAAAGAGGTTAGGAAGTGAAAATATTTTGAATTATTGTGTTTTTAGTGTGTTTCTGGTAGTTTGTATTTTGGTCTGGTTGGCATTTTTGTAGCACAAAAATGGTGTTAATTTCACATAAAATCTGTGACTTTATTGTATACTGAACGGAGGAGATCTGTGACTTATATCCGACTGTGATGTATATTAAAAGTCGGAGGGATAACGGACCGAGCGGCAGCGAGGTCCTGGCGAGCCCAAGGTCTCATAGTACTTTCGTAATGAGACCGAGGCAGGGCCGGCGAGCCGAGGTCTCATTACGAAAGTACTATGACACCTCGGGCTCGTATCCCGGAGAAACAACGGAAAAAAATTAATGCATTAATTTCATTAAATAATTAATGACATAATTTGAATTTTTCCTGTTGGCGCTAAAAAAGCATCGCTAAGAACGATGTATGACATATGACGTCATACATAGTTTTCTTGGCGACGCTTTTTTGGCGCCAACAGGAAAAAGTCGCCAAGAGGGGGGTATATCAGATTTGTTCCGATTTTGTAATGATTTTTCTTTTAAACACAATTCCCAAAAGTATTCAAAACTATCACGCATCCCATTTAATATACAAATCAAACCTTCATATATTTTTTCCAGATCAGCAACACTTAGATGAGCTCGCCGCAGCGCTGCCTACCGGCAACAGATTTGACCCAAAAGTTCCCGCACTGTGACAAATTCTAAGTGTGCTTGCAGCACTATAACACCATCATTATTCACACTACTCATTTTCAGTTAACCTGCTTACTACCGTAATAATTATTTGTTTTAACTCATTACTGAATGTATTTTACAAGGTAAACTATCTTCAAGCAAGAAAAATAAAGGATAAATTTATGAGTTTAGCAGACTTAGATAAAATGAAAAGCTTTCTGCGAACACAAATCCTAACTGGAAAATTTTCTGCAAATAATTATTTTGCCTAACTCGCCCTTGAGTAAAGAATTAAATTTATATTCAAATATGAAAAAGGCAATAAAAAAAGTGCTTATTATTATTATTTTTTTTTACAATAACATATAGTTTGCTTATTTTTCACCAACTGAAGAAAACTGCCAAAACCATATTTTTATATATTTTTTCACACATGTGCTTTAAAAGGCTTTAACGAAAATAAACTGGGATTTTTTTAAAAAATTCCCTTAAAAAAATATTAGCAGTATGAAAAAAAAAAAAAAATCTGCAGAGCCAAAAATTTTCTGTGAACGCCGTTCGCCAGCGTTCATCTATATTATGCAAGACTGGAGTTTAGAAAACATAATATAACTAATTATTTTCTTGATTTATTGAGGGGGCTCGGGCCCCCTCAGGCCCCATGGAGTCGCCGCCACTGACCCTTTTTGTGTTCGTTTCAATTTAAATTCTTGGGTAGCACCGTTCCAATGCTTTATTTTCTGTTAATTCATCAAGTACAGTAAAACCCCGATTATTCGCAGAATCGGGTGGCACTGGTAACGTGTATAATAAAAACCTCGGATAACCAACAAAAAAGCTAGAATAAGGAGCAAATAAAGTGAAAACTGTTCTTGCTCAAACCCTCATATCTTCGCACAAACTGAAAATATATACAATACTGTAAAGATGTTTTATATTTTATGCATGTTTGCTTTAAATTAACACTTTTTTCATTGAAAAATCGTAGTTTTTGCAACCTTGCTATGAGTACAAGGCCCGTGCTAAGCATTTGCTGCTGTGCCAATTGCAATCAAATTGCAAATTCGACGAAAGAAACTCTTATTGGACGAAAGTATTGGCGAACGGAAAATTCTCCAAAATTTCTACTGAAAAAAAAATGCTCCATTCAATCCTCAGAGTTATGACAAAAAAATATTGAAAATTCCACAAGCAAAAACAAAAGTTGCGAAATTGAACATTGGTTTGGAGTCTTTGTCCACTGCGAGAAATTTCAGATGTAAAATGGAAATTAAATTCTTATATTTAACTTAAGCGTGTGTTAAATATTTGAAGTATAAGTAAGTGTTTGTATTGCAAATATGATTAAATTATTCTTTGTTTGCTAATTGAAGTTTTCTAAAGGAAAAGGTTTACATTCAAAATTAGTATAATCCTTTGCTAAGACCTAAGAAATTTTGCAGGGCTGTTCAATTTTAGCCAGGAAACAAAGGCTGGCCGTCTTTTTTTTTTGGTTTAAAATGTTTTAGAAAAACCGGCTTTTTTTAAAAAAAATACTTTTTTTGGTTATTTTTATTGCAATTTAATCAAAAGGAAAATTATCTTTGAATCCTTAATTCAACAACTACTACTATATTAAATCAAATTCCATGAAACAAGAAGAAAAATTTGGTAGATGTTCAATAACATTGTTCAGCTACAAAAAAAAAAAACTGGAACTGATGTGATATACTCCACCCTTGGCGACTTTTTCCTGTTGGCGCCAAGAAAGCGTCACCAAGAAAACGATGTATGACGACATATGTCATACATCGTTCTTAGCGATGCTTTTTTAGCGCCAACAGGAAAAAATCAGATAAGAAAACATGATCAAAGCACTTCAGAACACAATATATATAAAAAACAACATAAAAGCACAACAAAAAACATCACGAATATATGCTTCAAAAATGTACAGGGCCGGGGTTTTTTGTAAACATATTAAAATACAATGAAATAAATTATTGTATTAATTACAAGTCGAAATTAATGCATTAATTTTTTTTTCATCATTTCTCCGGGATACGAGCCCTCGGTCTCATAGTACTTTCGTAATGAGACCTCGGCTCGCCGGCCCTGCCGAGGTCTCATTACGAAAGTACTATGAGACCTCTGGCTCGCCAGTTATCCCTCCGACTGTTAATATACATTACAGTCGGAGTATGGTCACAGTTATGTATATTTTCATGGAGACACCCAAGGGTGGCTCCTTCCGTTCAGTGTACAATAATGACACAGTTTTAAGTGTGAAATATGCACCATTATTGTGCAGATTTATGAATTAAATTCAGCATTTTTAAGAGTACAACCGAAAGAACTTTCAATTGTTAACATAAAATTCACTACCTAAAGGAAGCACGTTAATAGAATGTCTAAATAATTCGTGGCATCGATAAGAATTAACTTTTAGAACAAAATAACCGTACTATTTCTGTAAAATTAATTTACATACAGTAAAAATAAAGTTAAAAACTACAAGAACCCTTCAAGGATTTGTAAAAACAAAGAATTTTGGAAGTGAGAGGTTTTTTTTGAATTCTAAAATAAAGAACTTACCTTTTTATATGGTATAAATATTCACACTCAGTCTAAAACAATACATCATATGACAATGGCACGTTACAGATACACACCCACGTTGGAGTTAACTTTTAATTAACCTTCAAGTTTGAAGAAACTGGCATTTTCTAATGTTTTTACTTCAAAACACAACTACTGAATCTAAACTAACACAAAATAAGCATTTCTGTTAGGTATATTGCACAAAACAACACGTATCTCTCCTGCGTAAAACCAAGTAAAGAACCCAAGTAAACAAGTTCGAACAAGTTTGCCTTCGCGTTGCCAACCACAGGTTAGTTTCACCAGGGATGCCATGCTTAAAAATTTATCGCCTCATTGGCGAGAAAAATATTTCAATTTTGTGCAAAAAAATCGGATGTCGCCAAATGGGGGGGGGGGGGGGTATATCACATCTGTACCAAAAAAACTTGCTTATATTAAATAAATTAGTCTAGTTCATCCTTTCTCAACCGGTAGTTCGTGAACCCCTAGGGGTTCGCAAGAGATACATAGGGGGTTCGGCAAAATAATATTGTAGGCGGAAATTTAACCACTTTTTTGTTTGAGTTGAAGTCTTAAGTTGAAGCGTTTTTTGTTCATCATTTATTCATTTGTTTCTTGCACATTCCGATATTTTTTGGATACAAATTTTAGAACACTTACTGAAAATCTACTTTATAAATTTAAAGAAATAAGTCTGTCATTACAAGGCACGGGTTTTTACCGTTATCATTGAGCATAATAGAATTGAGGCCATGCCGAAAAAGTTCAACTTTCAATGCAGTTCATTTCAATGAAAGCATATGAATGTTTTAGTTTTCTCCGTTCAATTAGAAAATTCAACTGAACTTGATGGAAACATTATATGGAGCATATGAGAGCTTTTGAAATATCATACTCATTTTTCCTGTTTAAGATTCTTTACCATTTGAGTACGACTAAGGGCTATCGTGCTTCTCTTGTGCTACACCGAAAATGTGAGTGACACAACAATATGAGTGCAATGGCGCTGCTGTTTTTTTCTTATGTGAGATACGTCATAAAATTTTTTACAGAATTAAAAAATGAAAATTTGCTCTCTGTGAAAAGCAACTCATGAAATTTGTGCAGAAAAACTTGAGCATGAAAATGTTTTTGTTAGTACAATATACTGTTTATGTAATAATTAGAGTTAATTGCAAACGTTTCTTTTATCTTTCAAAAGTAAAATAAAACATAAACATTTTCCCCACATTTTACTATAATGAAAGGAACATTCTTTGACACTCATACTATTAGGGCACACAGTGTATCCTTATCAAACAACTAGATTTTACTTTAAGAAAAAAGTTCATTTTGTTTATCTGAAAGATATTTTTAAAGATCATTTTTTAACTGACTGATTTATCGTTACGAATAAATGTACTGTTGTGGCAGAAAAAGACATTTTAAATTTTGCTGCTCCTTTTAGACCAAGTTTCCATGGGAAGAAAATTAAATGCTGAACCAGATGTGACTGAAACTGTCAGGCAAGACAACCTCCTCGACTACTTGATTAAGAATTTTTCCAAAGTGGGCTGAAACTCAAAGAATCATCACTGGGTTTGTTCCATTGGATTTATTTTCTAATATTTTTTTTCTCTATCATTTTAACTTGTAGCATGTTTGTTCTTCTAAATTTTGCAATTAAATTTTGTTTCTCAAACAAACAAAAAAATAATGCAATAAAATATCTCCCAAATTTTACTGTGTGGAGGAGGGAGGATGGATGCTTGTCACTTAGTAGGGAAAGGTGGGGCACAGTGAGACGCGGGATACAGTGAGACAGAGCTATTTTTTTGATTTTTAAATTATAATTCAGAAATGGTGTTAGGTACCCATAAATCTTCAGCAATTGACCTTTTGGATTCTGGGATATGAAGTTGTTGCTCGTGTTTGTAATCAAATGATCAGTGTTTTTCTGATTTTGACCCCACAATTTTTTTTTTCGACTCTTGCATCGATTTATAGCATTTTCTTTTATGTATAAAAATTAGCCATTTAATCATTTTCATTGTTCCACCTGTGCAGTTAATTGTCATTAAAAACATTCAGGAGAGGCTTTAAACAAACTCCTTAAAATGTTGAATTAGAGGAAAAGGCAGAGTGGGGTACAGTGAGACAGACGTAGTTGGGGCAGAGTGAGAGTCCCACTCTGCCCCATCCTGAATTCTGATTCGAAAAGGATGTTTTTTAAAATTTATTTTATGATCTAAGAATTTTCAACTTGCTGTTTAATTACTTTACAGGTATTTTTACCACATCAAAAATGTGAATTAAACCACAAAGGCTGCAAATAGGGACATTTTCTGACAATTCCGTGCTAAATTCATTTGAGGCAGTGAAGAGCAAAGGGATGTAATTGGACATTTTCAAGTTTTGTGTAAAACACATATTAAGATTAAGTCCTAGGTATGCTTTCATTGATTTTTTTTTCTAAATCATGCTGTACAGCTACACCTACCAGGGCAACTAGTATTATCTCATGCCCCAGACAGAGGAGAGGTTCACATACCATTTGTGTAGGCTATCTCCATATTTTTAATTTTGCCACTTACATCCCTTTGCTTCTCACTGCCTCATTTGTAATTGACCGTCTGATTCCAAGTGACATTTCAGATAAAGTAAATCATTATAATCTGTCAATTATAGATAAAACTTTTTCAAAAACCCTCTTGCTCTAGTGTAGCAGTGAGTGTTTTCCTAAGTTCTTAAAGTTTCAGAGGATATTCAAAAACCAGAGAGAAAAGGTTGAGTAATAAAGAACATAAAAGGGTAAGAGTATCTAGGGGTCTGGAAATAGGAAATTTGGATCCGTTAACAGACCCTTCACAAAAAAAAAGAAATGATCAAAACCAAAACAGATCTTTCCAAAAATCTGGATCAACCAAAGCGGACTCTTCCCAAAATTCTAATAAACAAAAACGGATCTTTCACAAATTGTTTATTGAAAGAGCAAATCTTGAATCAAATTGTCGCATATTTCTGTGTATAAAAAAGCGATAATTTTTGGAACCTTTTTTAAAGTTACATTAGAGGAATTAGTATATACAAAATCTGCTAACTTTAAAAAAAAAAAAAAAAAAGGCACTCTTGTGATGCTTCCGTAACGATAAATAACTGATAAATGACTACTATGGCCAAATAAATATAATGCTTGTTTGTTTCTTTGAAAGAAATTACCAGCTGAAAGTCAGTTCAGTTTGGTTTATAATTTTGTTTGTTAGTTTTGTTCAGCAGTGTTGTTGTAAACTTCTCTAAAAAAGCGTCAACCGTCTCTGAAAAGGCATCATAAGCACTTTTTCCCTGCTCATGATTTAATAAACAATGATATACAGCAAAATGAACTTAGAACTGCAAAGGATAGTAAGGGTATTGGAAAAATATGATCGCTTCAGATAGCAGGGCCGTATCCAGTGGGGGGGCCTGACGGGCCCGGGCCCCCCCCGAAACCCGAAATGTTTTGAACCGTAAAACAGAAGTTTTTTTTTTTTTTCAAATTCTTAATGTCAGAAAAGGAAAATAACAATGTTTTTTTTTTAATTCTTAATTTTGCTACTATTCAAAATTTATAATATTTTGAAGCAATACAGAAAAAGCAGTTCTAGTTCTCATTAGCTGCAAGGCACACTTGAAATTTAGACCTTTAATTAGGACTTCCTGCTCTCTTTCCCAATTCAATTCAGGGCCGTCCAGGGTCAAGGCAGGCCCTTTGTCAGTTCGGTAGACTTTTCAAGTCTACCGAACTGACTTTTGTGCACTTCCTCCTCCAGGGGCGTGCACAGAAATTTTGGGGCTGTCACAAATGCTTTTTTTTTGGGCCCCCTCCATATTGCTTACCCATATTTTCTACCCTAGGTTTAAAAATATTGGGCCCCATTTAAGGTCGAGCCCGGGCCAACAGGTGTCCCTTCTTCCCTCTGTGCACGACCCTGCCCTCCTCCCCCTAAAACTCTTATAAAACTTACACTGTACTGATTTCGAGCCGGGGACTCCTCAAAGGCTAGGTCCCTAGTTTCCGATTAGGCGAGTATCTTGTTACCAAGATGTGACAAATTCAGCTCCTTGATACATCCTGAGTAAAAAATGCAAAAATCACGATTCTCGCGTTTTTGTAGCATAACTTTCAAGATCATTTTTGTGACTGATATGTTTCTTGTCTTGCATTTATTTAATGCTGAATTCAGTATCATGGAAGTTCTTTTGTTATTGCTTGTTTTTTTTCTTACTTCTACTGCATACTGTTAATATCTTTAATATGAGAAAAAAAATAACACTTACTCTGCTTTTTCATTTTCTGCACTACTTGTGATTGAAAAAAAAAAAAAGATTGTCTCGAGAAATATTTCGTTGCATTTATTTTTAACTTAAAACGGGTGTGTCTTACAAAGTTATAATCATTTTGTAAGACTGCAATCAACTTCTGAAAAGTGTAAATAAAGAGCTTCAAATAATTTCAACTGTTCGAGAGTCTTTGAAAATTATTTAAGTTTTTGAAATTCCTTGAAAAGTTCTTCAATTTTGTATCTTATCAAGAAAATAAAGTATGAATTGTCCAAATGGCCAGAATATTACTCTTCCGTTCTTATTTTCTGAATGTCTACACCATTTCTTTTAAACTATTTTGAATAATTTTCATACTGTAGGGCATTTAATGAAAAAAAAAAAAAAAATTGGGGAGGGGGAGTGATCAAAAACAAATTTCACTAAAAGCCGATATGAGCAGATAACAAAGTGCTTCTCTTTTCTCCTCTCTCGTTTTTCCTCTCTGTCCATTAAGTTTCATGATTTGTCGAGCAAGCAGTTTTTATTTTGTTTGATCTTGATTTGCAAAAGAATGTATAACTTTTAAAACACTTTGTTTGCTTATTTTTTTTTTTTTTTCATATTTTTGTAGTCACAATTACCTAATATAAGGCCTCAAAATACAGCTTTTTTTTCGAAAATTTCTCGGGGGAAAAACCCCCGACCCCCTGAAATTATGGATGTTCTACATCCGACTTAAAGGGACACTCTCCTGTTATCCTAACCACTACAAGGTGAATAAGAAAAATAATAAGAAATTAAAATAACAGTCCAAACAGTGGAATCATTAAACATCGAGACAAAAAGTTTTCTATGTTAACATTTTTATGCGTTTGGTGTGTCTATATATACTATATGTGTGTGTGTTAGGGCAATGTGCTAATCTGGGCCCCTCCCGAAAAAAATTTCTGGATACGACCTTGTCAGATAGGGTTACCAACTTTAAACTTACTGCCCCTTAGCATCTGGTGATGCAATGTTTAACTGTTACTTTGGGAGAAAGTTATATGGGTTTGCTTTTTCTATGCTAAAATGGAGAACGATAAATAAACTGTTTTATGTACCGTTTTTTCATTAGATGCCTACATTTTAAAAAATGTAATCTTTTTACATCGTATATGAGAATTATATTTTGTTCTTTTTTCAAACTAACTTTGCTTTATTAGGATGCAAATAAATGAAAAGTCTCATTATTTTTGTAACATCGATTATTTCAAGGTTTTAAAGCGAAATTCCATTTTCTTTTATGAGTCAAAAATTAAAATGCTGAATTGATGGTTTTATTATTATTATAATTGTTTTGTTTTGCTTCAACTGTATCCAGATATTAATGATATGTTTATCATCAAACTCCAAAAAGAAAAGAATCATGCTATACTGATACCATATATTTCAAAGAAAAAGTACCATAAAATTGACAGCTTTAAGTTAGCATATCTTTGTGTTCTAAAATCAAAATTAGATAATCTTAAGTAAAAGTATATATTTGTATTCTTAATCAATCATTTGTTTTATTTTGTTTCTATGTAGGAATGCTTGTTGCAAAAATATTTTGTTTAATACAGGAACTTTTATTATTTTAGCATGTATTGCCATAGTTTGCTCTTAGAAAACAATTGTCTGCAAAAATTTGGAAGTATATTTAAAAATAAAAATAGTAAAAAAGTGCAGATATGAAATAAATCTTTTGGTAAAATTAATTTAGTAAACTTTTTGTTAAATAATTATAAAAGTATTTGTGCTTTTTCCCCTTAAGTTTTTATTATTGTTTCAAAACATGGGTAACATGAAATGAAATGAATGTATAATATAAAAACGCTTAGAATATTGTTATAATTATTGAGGTTTACGAGAAAAAATAAGTTTTTAAATTATGTGGGGTAGGTTGGTCTGGTTCAACGTGTCCCAAAGAGTGATCCAACCAACCCCACCTTTTTGGTCTGAAGAAGTGATGTCTTATTTTTTTTTCTTTTTTGACAAAAAGTGAAAAAAAAATATCCCAATTATTGTGAACTAAAAGGACTTACTTTTAGAAAGGAGTTCAACCCCCCCCCCCCCCCGCAATCTTGATGGAAACCATTAAAATAAATAAAGTTAGTTTTCTGAAAATTATTCAGAACTACTGAAATACAATCGTGTCCCGACTTACGTGAGGGATGCATTCCAAGACTCCTCGCGCAAGTCAAAATTTCGTGTTGTGGAAAAATGTATGCATACACACATTTTTTAGAAACATACCAAATTTTTTAGACATTTGTAAGCACCCCTCAAACTGCTTTAAAGCATTCCTCAACTATACATTACAGTTTCTTACATAAAAAACTCAACTTTTACTATATTTAAAAAATAAAAAAGACAGTTTTATTCAACATAAAATAGTTAAAATGCACAAAAAGAATGACTGATAAAATAAAAGAACACGGTATGTACAGTATGTAGTAATAATAAAATTCTGCACTATAATAGTACTGTACAGTAAATACAGTAATATTATTTAATGAGTTAAAAAATGAAGATGATGAAGATTTATGCTGCATAATCAGATCATTATTTTTTATTAAATACATTTTAAAATATGGTTGCTTCACCTTTTCTTTTATAATGTTTCCATTTATAGCAACAAACCCCTCTTCCCAATCTCTTTAATACACAATGCAAAAGCAGCTTCCATTTTCATATACTTTACTCAGACCCTGCAAGCTTTAACATTGAAACTAAGTTCTGAACTTATACGGATATCATTTTGTTTCGACTTTTAACTGTACGTATGGAAGATTCACTCATACTTATTGCGTTACTACCGTCAACGTTTGGTAGTTGTCCAAGCAATCGAGAATCTTAATCTTCTTTTTATTGTCAGAAACTTTATTCCCCCCCCCCCCATCTTCATAAACTTTAGATAAAACAGCTCACTAAGGTGCCATTATATTTCATCAACTTTAATGTTTAGAATGTAAAAAAAGAAAGCTGCTGAGCAGCTTTTTTATACGCTAACACCGTGATGCCTAGACTAGTTTGATGTGGAAACTTTCGATGGTCAGTGTGATGCTAATGGGATGTAATAACATTCACAAAATATATATTTAGTTGTCAATAAACGAAGCCGCTACTTCCTTCTAAAGAAATACGTGTTGTGGACGAGGAATTTGCTCGCATCAGCTCTAAAATTCGTTAGTCGTGGAAAATTCGCGTTATAGCCATTTGGCGTAAGTTGAATCGCATTGTAGCGGGAGTCGACTGTAAACACTTTCTGGAATAAAATTTGTTCAATATAACTGCACCATGTGATTTCATTATAGGATATATAGGACCATATTTGCTATTTGTTGGTCATAGAATAAAATAAAAAATATTAATAGTATTAAAATAACAGAGAGCAGTCAAACATGTCCTACGGTCCAACGTACCCGACCTCCCCTACAATGAAACTTGAATCTTTTCTTCATTACGATTTAACTTTGATTTTAAACATTGAACATATTATGTTTCTGTCAACACTATATGCTGTGTCTATATGCTTTGTGCTGCATCTCATTGTGCCCCGTATGCTGTCTCACTGTGCACCTTGAGTGGGGTAGTGAGACAAAATTTAAGCTTAAATTTTTTAAATTATCTCTTAAACTTCAAATAGCAATGAAATGTTTTGTGTCTCAAAAGTTTTCATACCGTATTTTCCTGCGTATTATCCGCGGACGGCCTATAATCCGCAGGTCCTAAAATTGGCATGAAGAAAAAAGGCTTCGTATAATCCGCAGTGGTGTATAATCCGCAGATGATACGATGTAAAAAGATAAAGTTTGAATTTAACATTTAACATTACAGTTTTAACTATGCAGTAATTATATGTTTGTTTTAATCGCGCACAAAATCAATTTATAACTCCTTTATGTTTTTAAAACAGGGTAAGTATGCTTAATTTACCTTCTAATTAAAAAAAACCTTAATTAAGTTTTCTTTTTACTTTGCAACACTCAAAACGTGACTTGCACGCAACACCTTCATGATGTTGCATGAAAAGTAACGTCTGTTTTTAAAACAGCAATTCCATTGAAAAATGCTAAAAATAAACTAAATAAATATTGAAACACAAATGTTAAATATGTGAAATTAAGTTTTGATGTTCTTGTATTTACTAGATGTAGTCATGTTTCAAGATGTATTACACGATGTATCACACAAGTGTTACATGATGTAGTTTTTGAGTTAGCAAATTAAAAAAATATTTATATTGGTAAAAGCAACTTCACGGATTCAAAATGCAACTCAACTGTTCCTCAGAGGAGACTGTTTAGGCGACTATTTTTGAAATTTTAGGCTACTAAAGCAACTATTTTCAAGTAAAACCTTGGTGAAAACCCTATTTTATATTCTTGAAAAATTTGAAAGTCGCCTTAAGTTTCCCTCATCAAAATTTTTGTGCCTATGTGAAGGGACAAATCATGATTTTACAAAATGTTACTAAGTTTAAAACTGATTTTGAAGACAAAGGAATTAAAATGCAACTTCAAAAGTAAGGTATTTCTTTTATGATACTTAGCACAATATTGGGTCAGCACAGCTAAGACATTTCTGAAAGCTTGAGGTTAAAAAATAAAATGCTTAATTTTGGGAAAACTGAAATATTTTCAGTTTTTGAAACATGTCTAAAAGTTAACTATAATAAATTGAAAAAATTACCGAAAGCAGATGAATTGTCCTACTTTATAGATTACAACAATATGTAACTTTTATGTTTACATCAAATAGTTAATAAAATACAACCCTCCAAAAATGCTACATTTAGCATTTATGAGAATACTGTTCAACGAGACCAATTTTCAATCGCGTGTAACTACTAAAAAAAATATTAAGTTAAAATATTATAGATGTTTCTATATAGGCATAAAAGGAACCTGTATACCAAATTTCATAAAAATCCATTGCCATGCGGTTACCACTGTTTTGTCATTTTTGCTCATTTCATTATGGAATGACCCCACTGCAAAAAGTCGTTTAAAATTTTTTACTTTGGGCGGTATAGTAGCAGGAACTGGTAATTTAATATTTTTTGGGTTTTGGAAGTACAGTGAAACCTCTCTGAGTGGCTACCTGTCTTAAGCTGCCACCCCTCTTAACGACCACTTTTTTGCGGCATGGATTTTTTAGCCCCTAGACTTATTGTTAAAAGCACCCCTGGCAACGGCCATCAAGTGGATGCGTTTCATTTAATTTTTCAGGAAAATCTCTTCACTTTCTGTTCCTTATCTGCAGCTTTTCAGTGTAAAGAGGAGAATTCTTATTGGCCTTTAACAAATTCCGATAATTTTGGAGTTAAAGAATATTAAAGCTGTTTACAATGCTGCGGTTGAGGGCGGGAATGGTAGCAAGCTGGTTCCTGTTTTCCTATTCTATTTAGAAAAACTAAATTTTTAATTTGTTCAGGCCTGCAAAATCTCTCTTAATATGAGGTGTGGCTCGAGGTAAAAATACAAAAGATTGGGCACCACTGATGTATACCATCAATCTCGGTTCCATAGAATTTTTCCCAATTTACTTCATACAAAATTTCAACTTGAATTTAAAGGGCAAGATCTTAGTAATTTTTTTTAAATTTTTTTTTCAAAAAGAGTCAACTATTTAAGTTGGATCAGTCAGGGGTCCCCCACCAGTCGTCCGGGCTAGTCCGCCCCTGCTTGTAATTATAACAGGTGTAATTACCTATTTTTTCTTTTAGGGACACTTCATCACCTCTGGTCTGAAACATCCTGTCTTTCTAACCACTTGCAAGAGCTTTTGTTGCAGGTAGTATGTTGGTTGTGTTATTACTTAATTTTCCTTTTTGAAGAGCATTTTCATCTGTTGAGTCGAAAAGTTTCAGTTTAAAGAGTTTCATTGTTTGCTTATTCTGAAATTTCAATGCTATTTTTAAAGTTGACTGTCAAAATGTATTAAAATGATAGACTAAACTTTTTTTAATTAAAAAAAAAAAAGATTTCGTTGACCAAGCTTCTGATGATCATTTTGAAAAATAGAATATTTTTGCATCTGCTAATATAACAGGGCCGCCGCTACCTGCAATGGGGCCCAGTACCAATATTAATTCCGGGCCCCCCCTGACCACCCCATTGCATATTTTTATACCGTCACTTCCTTTCCTCTCAATCACACAAATTGTAGTTTGAAGTTTGCATAAAAATATATTTTTAAGTACAGAATCGTTATACAGTAAATATTGGATAATTTGTCACGCCTGAGATAGATAAAGTAAAATGATTTACTATGAATTTTCAGTAAGGCGAAGTTTGATGAACCAATGAACAGACCCAAGAATAATATATACTTATAACCTCTCCGAACGTCAGTTTTGAATTTATATTTAAAATAGTTTACATACGTTTCCATTACTTTAACATCCAATGAATACAGGTATACCTGTCTGGATTACAAAATGGGCATTTTGTTTTTGTCTGTAACGTTCAGGAGAATTTTCACCCTACACATCTTCTTTGCCGCAAATTCGTGTATGACTGAGTTAAAATCCACTTGTGCTGCAAGTTGATGCTCATTGCCAAGAATAGCTATAATAGAATTTAGTCCCTCTTGTCCAGTTGCTCATCTGGTCTATGTTTTAATTTGATTTCCTAATTTACTTAATGCCCTTTTAGCTTGGGCAACAGTCAAGGAGAGTGCAGAATATGCAAAGGGCTATACACACGTTAGGAAATATCATTTGAAGCCTCTTGTTGTATATCTCATTCCTGGGAGAGAAAATTCTGTTACTTCACTTAACACTGACGAATATTTTTAATGTAAATAATAATCTCATTTCTAAGTATAGATTATTTAAGTCTGTTGCATACTTTGATGACAGAAATTCAGGCATCTTTTGCACTTCTTCATCATCTAAAGACATATATTTGAGTATTGGCTTGAATAGAAAACAAATTCCCTACATTTCTTTAAAACATGATGCTTTTATATCACTAACAATCAAGTCCAAAACTGGTAAAATTACTTCTGTTCGAAATTTATGTTCACCGAATATGAGTTCAGTACTTTGATGTATTGCTTCTTTTTCGACTTCTGCACCTGAATCAAAAAATATTTTTCTCTTGTTTTTATCCTCTTTTTTTTTTTTTTTTTTGAAATTGAAATTTCGATCTTTGAGTCCATTACTTCAGAAATCAATTTTGTTTCTTAGAAATTGCGAGCCAAGCACCCCTTAACCCTTTGAAGGTTTCTAAAAATATCATTTAGAAGATAAAGTACTACATCCAGCATTTGAATAAATACTTTATGTTCGTCAATACATGATAGCACTTTTAACCCAAAGGCTGACATAAGCATGCTCTAAAAAGAAGTCCGGTGTTCCCTCCCAACTGGCGGCCTTGTATGGAAACTCGATATTTTTCTTTGTTGATGTTTATTAAGTTTTGGCGTAAGTCTAATAAAAAATATTTTGTTTATTTTCATAGAAATCTATTTTAAAATTGCTATAAACAAAATGTCCATGAAATAAAATGTAAGTTTTCAAAAATCGTAAATTTATTTTGAACTTGCTTGCTTAATTTTATTTTTCTTTCAGTTTTTTTAAGCTTTGTGATGTGTGTATAAAGATTTTAATTTGATGAAAAAATTTGAAATTGAAAAGTGAAATGGATAAAAGTAACTGAACCTTGAAAATGAGGAAAGAGAAATTGGTGTGTGAGCAATTTTTTCTTGATCATAGTAGCAATAATTGTTTTAAAGAAAAATGTTTGTTGCTACTATCACAAGCAATAAAAGTAGTTAATGCAATAGTTTAACAAATTAAATTCCTTCTATTATTTTTCAGCCAATTGTAAAAATTTTTAAGAGCAATTTGCACCTCAAGGGGGTAGAAAACTATAAATAGAGCATATTTTTGAAAAAAAAAAAAAAAAAAAAAAAAAAACTCTGTCATTCTCAACAGTAAAGTCATTAAAAAAATTTAATGTTTGAATTTATTTACATTCATAAATATTAACAGCTAAATTTATTAGTGTGGGCAAAATTAAAAGTTTTCTGGGGTTGATATCTCTCCTGGTTACCCCCTTTTAACTGTACAGGTTTGATACCATGTCCAGAAATATGTTGTTAAATTTAATTTCAGTGAGCCTTTTTGATATTGAAAGTTTCACCATTCATATGCAGAATTAAGTGCATTCAATTTTCCACTGTTTTTTCAAATGCTACATGTTTCTCTGAGAGGACGGATGACTCTTGCATTAATAGCATTTGCAAAGGAAAAAAAAATAATTAGAACTGTATTCTAACTTTGATTTCAAAATCTAAGTAGCTTTGTTGCAGGAAAAGGTCAAAACTTGAAGCTCCAAATAAGTAAACTGAACCATTAAGAAAAAAAAAAAAATCTACTCGTTAATTTTCAGAAAAGCTCCATTAAAATTCAAAATAAATCAAAAGGAGCAAAAACATCAGATGCAGTTTTAGCAATAAAATGTTTTTCTTTTTTTGCTAGTTTGGTGTGTACAATAATTCCCCCACTTTTTTGTGTTGTATTGAAACAGAAATATGTTTTTCTTCTTGTTCAAAATTATTTTTAAATAGTAACAAATATGAGTTAAATTGAAATTCAAAGCAACAACATTTTTTTTTGCACAAAACTAGCAGTAATCTGCATGTTTTATGCACTAAAGGAAAAGTTTTAATTTTACTTTTTTTGCACAAAAGTTTTTGTTTATTTCTCATGAGTTAAATTACATCACTGAATGCATCTTATTCCACTATAGAATGGCCAAAAAACGTTCAAAGAGCTCACTCGGCAAGAAAGAGATTTTGAGAAAAAAGAAGCAGAAAGAAAAAAATGTGGATCCTCCTATCCAAAAAGAGGTAAACATTTCTTTAATGAAAAGGGCACATTAGTATGAAGGCTGCAACCATACATTCACCGAAAGTATGTTACATTGCAAGTTTTCAACATTTCTTTCATATGTTCTCTCAGGGTTTCAACTGGCACTCAAAATGTCCCATTTTCTATTGTTGTTTGTAGAGCCCCTCTAAAAGCTATATTTATCAGTCAAAAGCACTAAAAATTAATCAAAGGTCGTATTTTTTAGCATTGGAGTCATTCCATGTTCAGTTCAATCAAAAAAAAAAAAAAAATCTTGCCAGAATATCTTAAATTTTACATTTTGACATCTTAAATGTATATTATATTTTTAAAAAATCTATCATTTATAATTAATGTTTGAAATTTGAAAAAAAAGAAAAAAGAAACTTTTTTTTACTTGCTTACAGTATTTTAAAATGTCAAAAGGCAAGTTATATGTGAGTGAGAGCTTAATAAGTAGCTCATTTTAACACTAGAAAAACGGAGGGGGGGGAGGGGGGGCCGTAGTTTGTTGTTTAATAACTCAGATAATATCTAATGGAACTTAATGGAACATTCTGACTTTTCATTATATGACACTATTTGAATGCTTGTTTAATCATTTAGTCATTTGCCTCATAGTACTGTAAATGTTGATCCTTATACCTAGACAGACTGGAGGGGCCACAGTGGCTCTTAAGCTTTTTTACAATTGAAAAATTAATATTTTTCTTGTCTCCTAATTGTTGTAGCATAAGAAAATGCCATTCTCTCTAGTTAACCTGTAACTTTCTCTTTATGCAGCCGGTTGGATATCCAAATGTATCGACTGCTTACCAGCCTAAGAGTAGTCATTGTTCTTGAAGAGAAAAACTAATTAAATATTTTGGCCAGTACAGAGAGAAACTAAAAATAATTACGTTCTAAGTTTTTAATTAGTCATGAAAGAGGGTGCATCGGGCATGTGGACTCACTCAGCAAGGATTTTTAAAAGAATTAATCTCAAAAATAGGTAAGGGCCACACTGACCCCTGCAGTATTTCTAGGTATATAGAAAATGTCAGTCCTTCTAGTGTTAAAGACAATTATATGCACTTTAATATATGTAACTCAAATAATTTTCTTGAAAAAATTATTTTTCACAACATTTAAAATTCTAAATTTTTTAAAGTAGTGTCTTTTGAAAAATTAAAAAAAAAATGTAAAATTTTATTTTAAACCATGAATTAGTTTTTAGTGAAACTCTTTCCACTGTGAAATTTTCTTGCTGCAGCACTGGTATGAAGTGACCCTATATAAGCAGTGAGTTACTGTCCTTAAACGAAGGCTGCCGTAAAACGACAAGCAATATTCTGACAGCCCATTTATGCCTCCCAGAGACTGCAGTTTTGTCCTTGTTATGCACTCATCAGTCTAGAATAGTGGATAACAAACAGGAGGCACATATCTCATTGCACTCTCATTTTCAATGAGCCTCCAGCTCAGTTGTTGACTATTCCAGACTGATGAATCCACAATAGGAACAACACTACAATTTCAATACAGTCTCTGGATGGTGTAACCAGACTGTCGGTATATTGCACGTGGTCCTATATAGTTATAAATGTGCTTGAAAAAGGCCATATAAAGATACTTTTTTTAGTCTGCTGGAAGAATGGGAATTTTAGCCCTTGCTTGTATATTTTATAATAGTCTGCAAGAATCTAAACAGTTTCAGCAAGCAATATTTGATTGAATGTTTTTCTTTTTGTAAGGCAGAAATTTATTGTCAGAATATAGACGGAGGTCTATTGTGGTCGAAAATGAAGCAAGTTTTCTTTGGCAACGTAATCACAGTGGAAGGCGAATTACAGTCGAACCTTGTTAAACCGGTACCTACTTAGTTTGCCAAGGAAGACTGAAAAAAATCTTCTGTATAGGAATGCAATATAAATTCCCTCCTTAAACCAGCACCCCGCTGACCGCCAACTGCCAGTGATTTTCCAGGGAAACAGTATTCTTTGCTATGATAATATTGCTGTTTAAACCGCTATCTTGAGAGATCAGGTCAAACAATTCAAACTTGGAGATAAGCCATTTACGAGAGAGAATATTCATAACGAGGCACAATGGGAGATTATGAAATGTTACACACACTGCTACCAATGCCTCCTACAAAAAGCACCGAAATTAGCCACCAGGTACATTAGGTAAAAGAGTTCTTCTTTCTTATCTCTTTCTGTTTTTTAATCCACCCTCAGTCGCTCTCAGTAACCAAGGCACATTGATTCCAACCTCTCCAGGAATTTTTAACTTGATCTTATCCGCTCTCTCACCATTTTTAATCATTTCATTTTGACATGTCACTACTCAGCTATGAAAGCATTCATTCTATACCCCCTTTTCTGTTCTGGTCAGGGGAGGGGGAGGGGTTGAGGCTTAACCTGTAATTGACATCGTAATGCAGACTTCAAGGAACGACAGTTTGCACCATAATACATCGTGTTTCGGGTTCGTATGCCTTGTTTTGCCAAGGTGTGGAAAGCAATCTTAAGTGAAAAAAGTTCTTATTTGGGTGTTTCAGAATATAAAATAAACTGCAAGTCATCAATTTAGTGCTAATCATTTTTGAAATCTTTTTGGAAAAGAAGTAACCAATGAGCTGTTGGTGGCACTCTGCAAGAAAACTAATTGCTGTTGTTTTTCAAAGTTCATTTGTAAAACAAAATACATGCTTTCAAATATATTTTCATAAAAGAATGCATTTATGCTACATTAGGGAAAACTCGTTAAACCGTCACACTCGACTTCCGCCAACTTTCAGCCCGTCACTATGGTTGGTGGTTTACCGAGGTTCGACTGTAAATCTATTTAGCCAAATGAAGGAGAAATACTTTTCTCTTTATACGTGTGTTACCATCATAAATATTCTGGAACTTTTTGTTTTCTTATTGAAATAATGAACTTGTTTACAAAAGTGGTTAAGTCCTCCTTTTGAAAATTCTCGACGCATCCAAATTTACTGCAGAAAAATCAGGTTTGGCAAGCTTCTGCCAAAGCAGAAAAAACCAACTGGAAGAAATGTTTCTTCTAAGGTGGAAGAAATGAAAAAAAGAACTTTATTTTAAGCATCAAATTAGTTGTAATTTTGTGTAATAAGATAAATCTATTTTTAAAGAAAATTTTAAGTACACATAGTTAAATCTATAAACAAAAGTTACTCACATGATAAATTAATTAAATTATATATTACTACCACTACCAACTAACTAAACAGCACACAATATTTGACAATATTTATTGACTTCATAAAAATTAAAAGCTGCAGATGAGATGATTACAATTAAGTCTGTTCTGCAACTAATCGAAATTTAAATCTTTAGAATAATTTACCAGTTTTGCAACCTGTAAAAATCTTCACGATAAAAATAATTAAAGAAACCTTTTTGTCTAAAACTTATTTGATAGCTATGTGACACATCATTCTTCATTAATGTGATAATAACATAATATTTTTAAAAAATGCATTCAAACATTTTAGAACAATAGTATAGTACTTTAAAATTAGAGCTCTGGCACAAGTGAACAAATAAATATGCATTTTTATTGTAAAGATGATTTTTTTTTGTAAATTTTCAGTATGATAGTATTATAATGTATTTTATAGCAATTATTTAAATTTTCTTAATAGAGAACATTTCCTTTAAATACTTGTGAAACTTGATTTGTAACTAGAAGTAGTATTCTTTCCCAAAGCTAACATTTCTAAAGTCAAGGATGTCATCCAGCTTCATTATATTTGATCTAAGAAATTATCTCGCTTTTCTTTAAGAAAAAAACAAAAGAGTTGGGGGGGGGGGGAAGTAAGGGGAGGTTCCAGTAGGATCATATACACATTTGTTTATTTCTGTTACATTTCTGTCCTTCAAAACAAGGTTGGGTTTTGGACTGTCCAAAACTGGTTTAGGACAGGACAGATGGTTTTTACCATCCAAAACTGTCCAAAAGTATGCTGAAGGGATGAAAGGAATGTAATCTAATCAATTTGTATTTAATACAATATTTGTAATGTATAAATATATATATATTAATGAGGTTTAATTAATGAGTACAGTATTAATTCAAAGTAATGATTTCCTTAATTTAATGATACATTTCACTGGTCCGGATTTGACTGTATTGAATGTCAATGCTCCTTGATTTAGCAATATCCTTGATTTAACGATAAATGTACAGTGTCTTGACAATCCTTAAATCAGGGTTATACTGCATTTGATAACATTTTTCTCCAAAATGTTCATTTAAAAAATATCTTCTAAAAATATTTTAGCCAAGAACTCTATTATATAAAAACTTCCTTATGTAATAGTAGAGTTGTGAAAGAAATTCACAACACTAACAAGACAACTAAGCTCAATTACATTTATAACCCAAAGGAATGTTATTGAATATGCAATATTTAGGTGCAAAAAAAAGCTTAATTTTTTTTAAAAATGGTTTGTGCGAATAAGTTTTACGTGATGTTTTAGTGAAAATTATTTTTTAAATCATAGATTAAAGAACAAGACATTGATGATTAAACACTTACGTTTAAAAACTTGTGCTATTCTTTTTTAGTTCATATTTTTAATGTAATACATTCTGTTACTGCAAAAACTGTAATTTATTGCATTTAAGTCGATTATTGCACTATATCTTGAACTCTTTCTTTTGCACACGTGCATAAATGTTGAAGAATTTGGTTTAAAAGTTTTGGTGTTGGAGAAAAAAAAACTCATAATACAAATGAAATTTTTAATGAAGAATTTAATTTCTACCCTTCTAGTTTTACCATTTTATTCTATTCTATTCTTATTCCATTACCCATTCTACTAGGTTAAAATCAGCTGCAAAAATTAATTACGTATATATTTATACTTGAATGTTCATATTGAATAAATATATTAAATAGTCAAAAAATATATTGTCGAACCTCGTTATCATGACGCCTTTGGGACTGTCAACAAAGTGTCGTCATAGCCGGAGTGACGTCATAACTGGAATAGTTTAAAAATTCATTATTAAACATTAGTTCAAAATAAAATTATATTTAATGAAGAAATTAATAATGTTTATATATCCTTTCAAATAGATTCAACTAATGTAAATTTGAGTTATTGGTGAATATAACAAAAATTCTTTAAAAATAAAAAACTTGTTATTATTTTTTTTTGAATTCTACAATACTTTCCAATAAATGTTTGCTTAACTTTCGCATAACATTTTTAACACTCCTCCTTTAAATGAAATTATCAGCAAAAAAAAAAAAAAAACAATTCATGACTCTTCACTTTTGTCCGTAATTTGATTAGATTTTCACTGCCTGGCCCCACCTTTTGAAGATGAAAAAACCCTTTCTAATTCTTTTATCCATTTTAGAGTTGTGTGTCCCTTTTCAATATAATGAGGAGCTCTTATATCTTTTTCTCTCACGGGAGAAGCTTCTAGTGACCACCTACAGCTTAAAGTAGCTATGGTCTTTCTCTTCTCCTGCTGTTTCCCTCTTCCAGTATTACAATCCACCAGCTTTGAATTCATTTCTATTGTCCCTCTTGTCAAAGTCTGAAACCTGTACCTTTCAGAACTTATTGACTCGTCCCCCAAATATTTTAAGGTGTCATGCCTGATCAAATCTCTTGTTCGAGTCCAAAATTCCTACAACAAACGTTTCTGGAATTATTTTACGAAAAATTTTTCAATTGCAAAGAAAAATTCTTGATCCAATCTGCACAGCTCGAAGTGTCGTCATAACCGGAGTTGCCCCCAAAAAAACTGTTGTAAAACCCGGAGCTACTTAACATTAAAACTGTATGGGAAAAGTTCAGGACTTTGAAAAAGTGACGTGACATCCGGAGTGTCATGGATTCCGGATGTCGCGATAACAAGGTTTGACTGTACATAATTTTGATACATTTTGTTCTGTTGTTGGTGTTTTCTCGCGAAAAAGTCTCTCGAAAAACAGTTTTGGTCACTTGCGTTGGACACAAGGGTTTTGAACAGGACGGTAAAAACCTTGCCAACTCTGCTTTCATTTGCGGGTATGCATTAACATAGGAGAATTTGATTACTATTACCAGAAATAATAATAAATAGATAAATAAACTCATGCATACAAATTGAAATTTTAATTAATAATGAACTTCTATGTAACTGGATTAAAATCTATTGCATAAGTTGAATGTTCACCCTTGAATAAATGTTCAATATAAAACATTACTGTGATACATTTTGCTCTGTTTGTGATGTTTTCTCACAAAATACAATTTCTCTAAAAATATAGTTTTGGACACTTAAGGGCAGGACTTTTGGACACAAGGGTTTTCGACAAGACGGTAAAAACCAAGGATTTTACCATGGTTTTTACTGTAGTGTCCAAAACCTTGCCAACCCTGCTTCAAAAGATGAAATAACATTAATAACATAAAAATAAAAGTAGCTGCAAGGCAGGTGATATGAAAAGTGTAGGGGGGGGGGTCGCTAGGGGGATAAATAATTTTAGCACTCCAATCTAATTTCCTGTATCTTAATTATTCTTTCTAGTGTCATGTGGATTTCAACTGTTAGAATTATCCTTTAATATTTCATTCAGTTATACACACTTTCTAGGCAATTTGTTTTTACTCTTTCATACTTCAATTCTAAAATAATTTTTGCAGTAAATTACGTTTATTTATTGTTCATAAATGCATCCATCATAGTTTATTTTTGAAGGTATGCTTAAAAAATGCATTTTGAAAAATATTTTTTCCGCCAATTAATTGGTAAAATTTTCAATTATAAATAACGGCAAGGTGGCCAATTATGGCTGATTAATTGGTACAACCGATTAATCAGTGCATCATTAGTATGAATCACTCATAGAATAAAGTGCTCTAGAAGTTTATTCAATTTCTCAGTGGTCCGGTTGATGGGGAACGTAGGGCGGGGGGGGGGGGGGGGGGGGGGGTGTCCCCTTAGATGTTTTGCTAAAGTTTTCCATTTTTTTTGGTTTAAATACATTTTTAATTTAAATAACTCTCAAGCTGAAACCAGTTATTGTTATCACCTATATTATTATTTTCTTCCACCATACCTACTAACTTAACTGATTTTCCCGGGAGATTGCTGGATTTTGATAATTTCTCTTGGTTGTGTACATGATGTAAGGAACATTTGGTCCTACCAAGAAGGATAATAAAAAATCCCTATTCTTCCCTAAATAACAATGAAAAATCCTATGTAATTATCTGCTGGATTTTTTAATCATCTACTGGATTTTTTCCCAGTAGATGTCAGCAAGTATGCTCCACTTTTTAATCAAAATGTGTATTTAATTTAATTACTGTCAAGTTCAAAACAGGTATAGTACCTTCTGTTCTAAGATTTCACCGAAGTACGCAACCCATGACACCCCCCCCCCCCCATAAATCAGCTGATATGATAAATAATTCATTTTTCGTTTGAAAATATATCATTCAATTTTCCAAATCCATTCATCCCAAGAGCTATGGTGCATCACCTATGAAGGTCTATCCCAAGTGCAATACCCCTAAAAAAAATCCCCTAAAAGTTACAATCCTGCGGTTTGCATCTTAACTATCCTGCCCCCCCCCCCTTGTTTGGCATCCATACAAAGGAATTGCTCAGAAAGTAAACCACTTGTTTCATTAATAAATAAATACCTTTGTGTCGAGAAGTAACATGAAATAACATGTTGCTCAAATATACAGATTACTGTAGACAGGTATTTTGGGGTTTTGAACTAAACCCTTTTTCGATGCAAAATCCAAAAAACTCACTATTTTGCATTGAAAAAAGGGTTTCTTAATCCCAAAACGTGTTTGTAGAAATCTCTATTTGGGCTACAAAACATTTGTTATTTTCTATTACACTTGTATCACTGCCCAATAGTATAGGTGGAAAGTGGGACGTAAGGAGGAAGACGTCCTCTCCAGGTTTTCAACTAAAGTATTC
The DNA here is from genome assembly GCF_026930045.1 of Uloborus diversus. Classification (NCBI taxonomy): domain Eukaryota; kingdom Metazoa; phylum Arthropoda; class Arachnida; order Araneae; family Uloboridae; genus Uloborus; species Uloborus diversus. The sequence continues at coordinate 213,973,818 of NC_072733.1, read as the reverse complement.
TCCCTTTTCACCTGAAATGTAATTTTCATTTTTATACATCTCAAGTTAGAACCTTATTAGCATCCCCCAAACTTAACTTCCACCACTGGGACATACAACCATGTCACCCATAGACTTCCATGCAGTGGCATACACAGCACCCCCATAAACCCCATAGCATGAGAGGGCGCAAGAGGCATGAGGGTGTAAGCCTTGAAAAATTAGACTATGTTAAAATTAATAAAACATTTTTATGGGGAGGGGGGGGGGGCTTTTAAATCTTGCAAGGGGGAGCACACTGAAATCTATGTGCGCTACTGCATCCATCTATTCATTGATTGACACCTTTCCCTCAAAAACATATCATTTGGCCACCAAATCATCCCGAGAATCATATGATAAACAAGCATTCGACAGCATACATCCAGTTATGACACTATTTGAATGAATTAATTATAAAACCATTAAGATCACAGGGGCCTCTGTTCCATAAGTATACTGGCCCACCCCTTAAAAACTCGCCCCCCCCCTAGAAGAATTCTCTCTAAAAAAAGAGTAACATCCCCTACGAATAATCAATGGTGTAGTCAGCATCATGACACACATCCAGCTGTTGGCACCTGTGCACAGGCGGCCCGTTGTTTCAAAAATTTCTGGGATAGGGGGCAAAGAGTATAACACTCAAAGCTGTTTTTTTTTTCTGGAAAACAATAAAAACCACACAAACTTACATGTTTTTTTTCCCAAAGGATCCCCTGCAACTGAATCACTCTGGCAGTCATTTACCTTAAAGGTTCATTCAATTGTCAAATCAATCAAGAAATATGCTGCTCGAGTGATTGACATCTTGAAAATTCGAGAAATCAACATCTAAAAAAATTCATAAATCGAGAACTCGAGTGGCCTATCACTTGAGAACTCAGAAAGTAATAATCTAGAACGTGAGCAGTCCATCGCTCGATAACTCAAAGTGATAATTAAGAACTCGAGGTGTGAAAATCGAGAACTCAAAATCCGATAATCACGAATTTGTGATAATCGAGTTCTCGAGTGATCTTGAATAATCGAATGATTCAATTATGAGAACTGGACTGTGCCCATCATTACACTGCATATTTAAACAAGGAATTTTTTCACTAGACTTAAATGACAACCCTGTCAGAGTCGTGGTGGACAGTAAAGGGTTGAGCTATAAGTGTGCTTTTAGTTATAAATGTATTGCCATCTGACATTTGGAATTTTTCAGGTAGGTGAAAATGAATCGTCAGAAGTTGGAGCAGAAGTTGGAGCACATAAATTACTAGAATGTCCTGTAACAATAAAGGTGGAACCTCCAGATCCCGAGACTGAAAAACTATTGCAACTGGCTTATTCTGGATTTCATTTTGATGAAACGGGTGCTTTCGTTGGCCCATCAACTTCTCAAGCCAATCCAGTGAGCCTCCTTGACTATTATTTTCTTTTAAAGCTGCCAGAACTCGCGTCAAAATGAGTGACCTGAGAACACGTATGAGTTTACGTTGAAAAATGTTTTTTAATTGATAAGATTTAATTTGCCATTGATTCTAAACATCATTCAAAATAATAATGTTTGATACAAATTAAAAGAGCAATTTTTTCTTTTGGTGTGATTGTTTCACTCATGGTGTGAGTTCTGAGAGATTAAATGAATTTTTCTTCCCTCTTTAACTCATACAGGGTTTGTCCGGAAAGTAATAGAACTGAGTCGATTTAAAAAAAAAAATTATTGAGCCAATTGTTATAATTCTTTAAAAACTTTCAAAATAGACTCCTTCTGCGTTGATGCAGCGCTGCCAGCGCGATTTCCATGCATTGAAGGCGTCACGGTGGGCATTCTCCGGAATAGCCTTGAGAGCCGCGGTGCATTCTGCTTGGATCCCCCTGTGGTCTCAAAATGCTTGCCTTTCATCTGCCTTTTCAGGCAAGAAAACAAAAGTCCGGGAAGGCCACTTCTGGACTGTAGGGCGGCTGCGGAAACGTTGGAATGGCGGCCTTGGTCAGGTAGCTGTTCACCAAATTCGCGCACACCTTGCGCATGTTCAAATGCACCGTCACAATGTCATGAATCAGATTTTGGTAAATTTAACATTTGGGCAGTTAAACGAATACTTAGTCGACGGTCTGAGTTCAAAACTTTGCGCACACGAGTCGCATTGTCGGTGTTTCTCGAAGTCGAAGGTCTTCCAGAGCGGTCTTCATCGGCGACCTCTTCCTGGCCCACCAAAAAGGCCTGGTGCCACCGAAACATACCACTTCTTGCTAAAGCAACATCTGGGTAAAAATGCTTGATCATATCAAACGTCTCTGTTGCAGATTTACCGAGTTTCACACAGAATTTAATCGCGTGCCTCTGCTCTAACGAACGCTGCATTTTTGGCTTGCGCCACTCACAGAAACACGTCCCACGAAAATGCCTGTCCTGACTCTTCAGGTGCTCGGAGACAACCGACTAGCCGCTCGTTCGTTAGCTAGGAATGCCCTCTACCGAATGCAGTCGGTGCATGCATGCTCCAAAGTACAGTCGCGGCGGAAGAAAATTAGTCCTATTACTTTCTGGACAAACCCTGTATATATACATTCAACTCGCCATAACTCGAAGCCTTATAACTTGAATATTCCTTTATTTTATACTACATTTTACCTCAAAATTTCAATTGGGGCCCAAACCACTGCCTTCGAAGCTAGGATATTACTTTAATTATAAAATAGAAGAAATAATTAAAAAACCTTAAAATTAACTTATAAGTACTCTAAGGAACTATTATTGAAGTTTGTAAAAATAAGGTTCACTTAAGAGTTCATTTAATTAAAAGTAGTTATTTACCTGTTCTCATTTTCAAGATTATCATTGCTCTAAATATAAAATGAAGGTTGAATTTAGAAATAGATATTTTCAAATGAATGTCATTTTCAAAACTTCAATTATAGGAAAAAAAAAAGACTTTAAAATATATATGAGCGTTCTATATTAGAAAATTCTTATTGTTAATGTATATTGACTAGAAAAAAGATTGAAATAGCTCTTGTATTGAAATTTTTTCATAAAATGAGCACTAAATTCGTTTGAAAATCACAATTGCTGTTGACAATCAGATCGCCTACTGTAGTGACGTCACTTTCCCAACGTGTTGGCTTTCCTAGTCTAGAGAAGGCAGTGCCCAAACTCTTAAGAAAGCTGTGGGGCCCCATAACTCGAACTACCAACAACTCTTAAGGTTTTAAACTGTCCCGTGTTATCAAGAGTTCTCTGTATATTGCTTTCAAAGGCATTCCATAAATGTATAAACATATTCTTTCTTAAGTACAGGGCGATTATATTTAAAGTTACTGTGTTTATAACTACTTCCAGCTGCCATTGAAATTTGGCATACATGTTTTTTACACTTTAAATTTGTTGTTTAGAATTGTAGATCAGGCAGACGAGAGTTTTGAGATGGAAAAAAATTAGCTTTCAATTTTGCCACTAGTTGACAATGTCATAAGCCGAAAAAAAAGTTTGCAAATCAAAGAAAAATGTGCATACCTCATTGATTAAAAATATGCTGAAAGCACACCATTGCATTATCATGTTTTTTCATTCGCTTATAAAAAAGGGTAAAACCGATTAACAAAACGTTTCACAATAATTGCCTGTTCCTTTTTGTTCACAGGCGTATTCACTGTGTACGAATGATTTCTTTGAACCATACTTGTTGTCTTCACTGTAAAATTGCAAAATAGCTACTCATTTGCATATGAGTTTAGCAGTATATTGCCCTCTATTGAAAAAAGATTGAATGAAATAAAAAAAAGGGACTCAACAGAGCCAAGCACTGAGACTGGAGGTCTATTGTACCTAACCTTCAAAAAGTCTCTGAAAAAGACCAGTAGCTGAAGCAGAACTCAGCACAGCAAGCACATAATAGGAATGTAATGAATCTCTCAAGGTTTGATTATATGTTAACGGAGGGGTTCAAACCTATAGGCACACATGCATGGGTGGAGTTAAGACTTGTGCCTCTCGGGGGGGGGGGGGTGCTAAACCCCACTGTCATCATTTAGGGAATCAGATGCAGCTAATTACCTCCCTCCCCCAGATTTCATAAACATATTGTTAATACACATTTGTTTATATATTTTGTTGCTTTCTTCCGAAATATGTATTGAGTGTCTACCAGCCCCCTCCCCTCTTATGTATACCTTTGAAATGACAACCCTGCTAAGCCTCTTGCGAAAAAAAATGTTAAATTAAATGATGAAAAGAAAGAGTTTGACTTCTGCCTCTGGGGGAAAGGACGCTAAGTAGGGTCATCATTTAAGGAATCGGGCGGCTAATTACCACTCTCCAACGAATTTCATAAACATATTGTTAATACACATTTGTTTATATATTTTGTTGCTTTCTTACAAAACATGTACTGTGAGTATGTACCATCCCCCCCACACCATGGAAACCTTTGAAATGACAGACCTACTAAGCCCTAGCCTAAAAATAGCTCTAAAATTAAAAGATGAAAAGAATGTGGGTGGTTGTGTGTGGCAAGTTCGGTTAGACGATTCAAACCTTTAAAAATTTAAACTACTGGCATTGCTCACCTTCCTACAAGTTTTAGATCAAGTTTTTTTACAGAAAAAAAAATTAAATAAAGTGAACTAAAAAAATTTTAGATAATTTTAATGCACAATTTTTTTATGAGCAATTTGCTGCTTTAAAGGAATGATGTCCTCAGTGAAATCAGGGGAAAAACGGAGGAGGAGTTGGATCAATTGATATTCCTTGGAAAAATTTCAAACTGAAGTCTCAAAGACGTAGTTTTAGTCGATCTTTGCTGGTGTTTGGAGAAGAGTGTGTAGAAGAAGGGAGGTTCAGGAAAATTTTGGAATTCGACCGCAGAAATCACACTTTCAGGCAGTTTTTGGTTATGTAAGGGGGATGGGGTTCCTTAACAAACTATTTTTTTTTCAAAATTGAAGTCAATTTTAAGTTATCTTAGGTGACTTACGGGAGTTGAAGGCTTCTTATGGAAATTTTCTTTTATTTAAGTCTAAAAAACTGATCTTTTAATTGATAGCAACAGAGGAAAGGAGAGGAAGTTCTCTCCCAAAATAGTGTCAATTTCAGACTCTCTTTGGGATAAAAAACTCCTGTCTGGGTGTTAGTGTTTAAACTCCTCTGAACGGTTCAACCGATTTTCATGTTTTTTTAAATTTGTATTTGGCAGGTATAATACATAAATTATACTTCTTATTGCAAGGTAATCAGGGTGTCCCTATCCAGAATTTTTTTAAAAATGCACTGTAAAAATCATTGTTGAACCATTGTTGAAAATCGTTGTAAAAACCATTATTGAAAATCATTGAAAAAAACCATTGTTGAAAATCATTGTGAAAACTATTGTTGAAAATCATTGTGAAAGCCTTGTTTAGATTCATTTGTAAAGATACCAAAGATGGCAACAAAAATCATGGCTCAAATGGCTTGACTGATTTTTATAAAATCTTTGGTAGGTATGAGAATAGGTTGTAAGGTAAAATTCAGCTACCAAACGTTAAAATGACCTCTGGTAAAACAATGAAAACCCTCAATGATTTAAAATTTTAGTTTGTTGCCATCCTCTATTTGTTAACAAAACAAATGTTTGTAATAATGTTAAGCAAAGCTTTTACATTGATTTTATCTTAGGGAAATTCGCGATTAAAAAATAGGAGAGTGCGGGTAGGAGGGTAAAAATTTGCGCATGGCCAAATAAAAAAAAATTATATGAAAAAGAATTTTTTTTTAGACATGGTAATTGAACTCCTGGCAGTTTTGGCGAGATAAAGTGGATTCTTTTTTTGGGATGCATTCCAGGTGGAACAAACAACATTTCGCTAATTCTTGAGCATCTTTTGGCATTGCAGCAACTTTATTGTATGGCGACAGAACTATTCATGCAGTGTTTAAGCTGGCACTTAATATTCAAAATAATCCAGAAGCAATATGCAACAGAAGAAAACTATTGTTCAGGGCCACAATACTGAAAGAATGCGAAATTGTCCCCTGAGATAAATGCACTATAGCACACAAACATTATCTTGAAGAACACTGAAAGATATTAAAAATAGCGACAAGCTATTCAGTGACACTCTGTTACTCTTTTCAGGTGACTTCAGAAAAATACTTCCCTTCATTCCATGTTCAACGTACCCCGACCAGATCAAAGCTTGCTTGAAATCATTGCCACTATATCATAATGTTGAAAAGTCCTGCTAAGAATAAACATGCATGCTCAAATGCTACAAGATCTAAAAGTTGCTGTCTATGAAAATACTGGATGCATAAAATTGCCCACTAATTTCTGCACTAGCGTTGATTCTCAAAATGTTATCATTGACTGCATGTTTCCCAATGTATGCACACAATGCACAAATTATGTGTGGCTGGCAGAACAGCCATTTTAGCAGCAAAAAATGTGGACTTTGAAGATTTAAACTTCAAGATACAGCAGTCATTGCCAGGCAACTTGGTACCATACAAATCGATCGATAAAGTTTGCAATACTAAGGAAACTAAATTATACAACAGAGTTTTGTACTCACTGAATTTGTCAAGCATGTTCAGTCGCCTTCTATGAATATAAGTTGGATCTCCAGTTATTTTACCTCGAAATTTGAACCTACCACGGCTGTGCAATGGCAGGCGGTTGGTCACTTAAAAAATGATGAAAAACGTTATTGAAGTCACCATTTTGAATGGTGAATTCTAAATAAAAAATGTCTTGCTGCCACAAATTCCAATGATTTCCACAAAGGTGCGAATTGAATTCAAACGCCTTCATTAAGTTAAAATTTGCAATGACAATCAATAAGTCGCAAGGATAAACAATATGTGTGTTTGTGGCATAGATTTGGACACACCGTGTTTTTCGCAAAGACAATTATACGTGGCATGAGCAAGCCATCGAGCTGATTTGTGTTGGCTGAAGACGGACTGACCAAAAAAAAAAAAAAAATTGTTCTCTCAATTTCACCTCGAAATGAATATTGATTTTCTTTATTTCATTGTTACACTTTAGGGTAGAAAATATATTACTTTTTTTACTGTACATTTAGCTTTTAAGAGATCAATTAAGGAATCTGTTCGTTACGTTAATAAAATACATACATTTGTATTGAGAAAATGTTTTTGATTTCATAGGCGATCATCATCTTCTATAGCACCTCCGTTGCTCTTTCCGTAATAGATTCCGTCCCCGCTTACTTGCAATGCATTCGCTATTTTTGAATTAAAACCAAAATAGTTTCTAGAAATAATTTATGTGGCAGAACAAGGTTTGCCGGGTCAGCTAATATGTATGTATGTATATATATATATATATATATATATATATATATATATATATATATATATTTATATATATATTGAAAACATATTATGGAGGAAAAAATTAGAATAGAATAAACCACAAGCCCAAAGATGTGCAAAGTAGCCAAACAATAACCCAGGTAAATATAAACATCAATAAAACCACATAGACAACAACACAGATAAATGACAAAGCAAAATGACAAAGAAGAAGACAAAACTCTTCAGCAGTGGAAACTTCATCCAATGGCCAAAAGACCAAAAAATTTATACTAAAACTAAATATAGGATGTCCAGTTTCGAAAAAGCTAGCATTCAGGAATACATTGGGCTAACGCACCACATGTGATAAATGAATGTAGATTTTTTAACTAAGAACCTAAAACTAAACACTGGGGTTCCGTCTCGGATATCAGAAGCCAAGGCTATCAATAATATCCCTCCACCGTACCACCAGCAAAAAATCAGAAGTCTTACCTACGTGTCCGGGTGCAAATTCAAATCCGTGATCATCATGTCAGTTTTCGTGCCAGTCGATAAAAATAAAACAAAACCATTCAAATGAATAAAAAATAAATAAAAGAATCATCCATTAAAATTAGGTTCAAAAAGCATTCCAGGTCGACTGAAAAACAAATTTCTAAAGATATCATCAACTGAAGTCCAAACTTATGGTTTCCTCCAGAAAATTCATAATAGTGAATAGTTAGACGGTTACAATGAAGCAAAGTGTTGATGAAAGGCTATGCTTGAGAAAATATTATTTACAAGATTATTTGGGAAATTGTTTTCAAGTAGTTTATTTTTAAGTAGATTTATTTTTTGGTTGAATGCTGTAATAGTGTTGCAAATTCTTTTGATTCTGATGGCTCTGATTGCATTATTAATTAAACAATGATGACAATAAAAACTTTTTTACTGAGGCAAGAAGAAAAACTTTGCAGGCAATTAACTTTGAATTGAAATTCCCGTCTTTTATCATAAATTGTGGTTTCACAGTTGAAGTATAATTAGAACTAGTCTTTTTTGATATACTTTGTACCGAATTCTTATGTGAAGTAAAAAATATTTATTTTTAAAAGAAAGTGCATTAAGATTGTGCACAATTGCAACAAAACATGCATTTACGCATAACTTGAGGCATCAAAAAATGTTTTAAAGTAGCTGAACTGAACAAAATTGGGGTCTCATTCTGTATTATAAATTTCTGAAGACATTATTGTGTGCAAAAGAATTAAAAACAAAAATCTGTTGTAGGAAACCGTTGCGGAAACTGCGTGCCTTGTTTCGCCCAGACAGCAGGAGACCGCTTGTAATGATGATGTGTTTGAGGGAACAAGTAGTGAACTGCAGAGTGTCGAAGCGCCAAGTGCCGATGATTTGATGGCTGCAGGGCCTTCAACTGCTCCACCTGGTCAGCCAATGGATATCGACGACAATACACCTGAATTTAAGGTTGAGGGAGTAAGTAACAATTTTTGTTATCAGATGCAAATAATTTGTACAGTAAACTCTATATGTCATTTTTTTAAATGATCCGTTCAGCAGAGAATCGCTCATCTGTACAACTGGAATTGTTCGTCTGAACGAGTTTGTACAGTAAAAAGTAGTTAATAGTGGACCACCATTGCTGCCGCTGTGGGAAGTGCTCCAGAGTGGGGACAGATCAGGGAACTCAGGGAAAAGCCAGAGAACATGATTGATCAGGGAAATATAGAATTTTGAAAAAAATAACAAATTTAGGGAAAATTGATTAAATGAAGGGGATTTATTTTTTTTTTTTGCTTTGGAAAATAAAATACACTCTAATTCCCGCAGAATGATTTGAATTTTCCTTTCACGCCTTCCGTGCTCGTAAAATAAACAAACCTACTGGCAAAGAGGAAGCCGTCATTAATGCCTTAGCTCCCTTGCCTTTGCTCATTGTCTTGAAATAATTAATGTACTGTAATCACAATTTCAAGAAGAAGTCTTTGTTTTTTAAATGAATACTGATAAAAGCTTCAAAGTTTTTTCTTCTTTGCGTTTTAAAATTTAATTGCTAAAATTGAATGTTAAATCAAAATCAGCTTTGTTTTTTGCCATTGTATTTACTCGCTGTCACTGTGTGAGATTACATGAAGGTTTTAATTTTCAGACTTTAAAAAATCTTTAATTTTAAAACCAAGTTATACACATATATATTTTGAAATTAATTGATTGGTTTTTTGCATTTCAATGTTTGTTGCAAAAGTTATCTAAGATGTTTTTTTTCAAGAAATAATGAAATCATTTGAAACTGAGTAACCTTGTGTGCTGAAGTAAATATTTTTATCATTTTTCAATAGTTAAAATACTGTATTCATTCATTAAAACCCAAGTTTTTGATTAGAGAATAGCTCAATATGACTGATAGTTAAAAGATTTCAATTGGTTTTATGTAAATACGAGGGGGGGTCCCAAAAGTAACTGGATTTTTGCTCTAAAATATTCATTTATTAGTTTATTCGAAAAATTTCTTTAGTCTCTTTCAAAGTGTTCCCCCTTAGATGCAATACACTTGTTAATTCGTTTTTTTCCACTGTTAGAAGCTCCTCTGGAACTCTTTAACTTTGACCATGTCCAGTGCCCGTTGCGAAGCAGTTTTTATAGCCTCTACATCATCAAAACGCTTCACTTTCAGAGTTTTTTCCATCCTCGGGGACAGAAAAATTTCACAGGGGGGCTATATCTGTTGAATACGGAGGTCGTTGAATGACTGGTCACCCCTGAGAGGCCAAGTAGCGATTAATACTGAAGGCTGTGTGTACGGGAGCGTTATCGTGGTGAAGGAATCATTCTTCTGATCGCCCACGCGAGATCCAACTCATTCTTGTTTCTTCAAAAGTTTTGTCCGTTGTAAAACGACGACTCTCATTGATTTTTTGGCGGATTTTTTCAACGTTTTCATCATTTTAAGACTTTGAAGGGCGCTAGAGCGAGCATGATCTTCAACATTCGTGCTACCACGTTTAAAGCGCCCAAACCACTCGAAAACTTGTGTACGGCTAATAGCATCGTTGTTGAAAGCTTGTTGAAGCATTTGGTAAGCTTTTCCATAACCGACTTTTCAAGCAGGAAGCAAAATTTCAAGCTTACAGTTTGTTCTTTGAAATCTGCCATAATGAGTTCGCAGGCAGAATGCAACAACACCTGAGAAAACCAACACTACGATCCAACGTTATCAACTAAACTGACGCCACTTGCACAGCTGGTTTGTGAAGGTCTCTACTTGAGCCATCTAACTGGAGAACACTCTACTACATCTAGGCTTGGCATCGCACCATTAGTCCGGTTACTTTTGGGTCCCCCCTCGTATGTTTATTATTTGCAGTAAATCTACATTACAAATATCCTTTCATTATTACTTGTTATTCTTGTAGCAATAATTATACTGCTTGAAAATTTAGTTCAAAATTATTTCCATATAAACTTTTTAGTTCTATCATGATAAGATATGTCTAAGAGTGGTTTTAATAGTTTCTTAGAATTCTTATGCTAACTGGTTGCTCGAAGTAAAGTATTTGTTTGTATAATATTTTGCTGTAAATAATTTAATATACTATTTTTCCTTAAAAAAAAGGAGCATCTTTTCAAAAATTATTTTTAATTAACAGCTTAAAACGTTTTGAACACTGCATTTTATTTAATTTGCAATGGTTTTTATGTATCATTGGTAACGTAAATCAGGGAAATTTGATGAACTTAATCAGGGAAAAGTCAAGGAAATATTTTTTATAGGTCTTGTTGCCACCCTGCACTCCTTTGAAAAACAAATTAAATTGAAAGTTTTCAAGAGGCAGTGTTAGACATTCTTTAGTCCTTGAGTTTAGACTTTCCTCTGAAGAAAATCTTTCGATACTGAAGTATTAAAAATGAAATTTTAGGTTGCGTCATCATGGAAATCATAGAAGAGAAAAGTGGGGTTTCACTCACGATATGTTTCTTGAGGCTGATGTCAGTTTTAGGCTGTCATTAGAGGAACTTGTTTTGAGGGACTCTCCCACCAAAATGGTTGAAAACGCGATTTTAAGCTATCTTTGGTGAAGTTAAGGGAATGAGATAGAATCTTGGGCTCCCTCATGGAATTTTTTGACATTGAAGGGCTAGCTTTGGTGCCTATCGGGGGGGGGGGGGGGGGTAGTGTTAAAAGAGAAACCATTGTTTGGTAACAGTAGACGAAAAAGAGGGTGATGAGGATCGAGTTTTTCTTCCAAAATATTTTTAAAACTGAAATCAATTTCAGGGCAACTTTAGAAAGGAAAAGAGTGCTTTAATCCTGGGAAGTTTAAAAAGTGATTGTAAGCCATCTTTTGGAACATTAGGTGAGTAGATGTGAGAGGTAGTAATCTTCTGCAGAAAACTTTAGAAATTGAAATCTTAAAAGGTGATATTTCAGGCTATCTTTGGCACTAACATTAGGAAAAGCCTGGCAATTTGGGGATCCTCCAAAATTTTTTTGAAATTGAAGTCTTAAAAAGGCATTACAGGCTGTTTTTTTTAAAGGTAGTACTAAGAGAAAGTTCAAGGGCTATTCTCAGAAAATTTGATATTGAAATTTTAAAAGCATTTTAATCTTTAGTCGCTTGAGAAGAAAGGGGTGCTGTCTTTTGGGGAAATTTTCAAAATTGAAGGACTAATGCAGTCAAACCTGTCCATCTCAAATTTCACAGCACGAAGGAAAGTTCAAGCTATGGAGATTTGGAAACACAGTGGTTTTGATAAAAGATATAAATAAGATATAAAAATAAGTAATTTCTTTCTACGATTGTTGTTTAAAAATGTTGAAAGTTTTACTTCTTCTTCATCCACAATCCTACTCAGAAAACACTGCAAAATAACTGTACTCAATGACTTGAAAGTAATAACTCTGGAATCTTTTCCCCTATTCAACAATGTCTCCTTCTCCCCAGTTTCTGAATGGATGCAATTTCTAGAAAACTTGAACCTTGTACATATATTTTCCTTGGGCTACATGTCTCACAAGACTTGAAGGGCTATAAAGACCTTCAAGTCTTGTTCAAGTAAGCTGCTGATGTACAAAAGAATGCTTTTTTTCCCAAATTATACAATTGTTAAAGACAGCTGGGATCAAACTCAATAAAAAATAATTATTTAAAAAAAAAAATTTGAATTTTGACCTCTTGAATTCAAGTTATGTTTTTCGCAATCACGAGTGTGTGTGTATGTAGGCGTGTGTGGGGGTATGTGTGTTTGTGTGTAGAGAGGTATGTGTGTGTAGGCATGTGTGTTTGTATCTGTGTGCAGGTATGAGTGTGTGTATGAGCATTTGTGTGTATGTTGGGGGGGGGGGGGAGGAATGTGTATGTATGTGTAGGCATAAGTGTTTGTGTCTGTGTGCAGGCATGAGTGTGTGGGTAGTTGTGTGTGTATGTGTAGGTGTCTGTATGTATGCGTGTGTGTGTGTATGTGTTTGAGTGTGTGTGTATATGTTTGTGTGCGTGAATGTATACATGTAAGTGTAGGATATTGACGCAACCTGGAGACGGCTTTCGCTATAGGAGCAGCATCGTGAGGAGCCGGTCGATGGTAGTGCTGCAGAGGGTGCTGGCGGGAAAAATAAAATCATAGGACATCAAAACCGTCAAATAAAAGCAATAAGCAATCGTGATTGCTCAAAAAAAAAAAAAAAAACACTACTGCATAGAAAACAAAAAAGAAAAAAAAGCCCAATAGTTTAAAGTGTTATTAAGTAGTATTGAATAATTACTCCATAGAAATAGTTTTGTAATACACATAAGACAAATCATAAATTCAAAAGCAGGATAGAAGGATCAACAGTTGGGTCTCATTCAAATTTTACAGAGCTCCTTGATTGGTTAAAAAGGAATGGGCCCGGACTGTGGATCCTTCTATTCTGCTTTTGAATTTATGATTTGTCTTATGTCTGTATCGATTATAAAACTATTTCAATGGTGTAGTTATTCAATAGAACTTAATAACATTCTAAACTACTGGGCTTATTTTTTTCTTTTTGGTTTATTTTTGGTTTTTACACAGTAGGGTTTTTTTTTGTTTTGTTTTTTCATAATTATTTTTTATTTTACTTTTTAGTTCATTTTCATTGAGTTATTATGATTATAAGATGGTATATTTTTGCAATCTTGTCATTTCTTTGAAAGAGTTGATGTTTGAGGATTATTAAGTAACTTTCAGTAGTCTAAACTAAAGCGCTAAATCCTTCTCTTAAATAGTGACACACTTCGAGCCACGCACTTCGTGCCGCTTTTGACTGAGATAGGAGATGGGCAGTCATGTGGGTTTTGCACGCCATTTTGTGTCGCTGCCTGTGTGATTTCACGACTAGATATTTTCTCTTCGTTATTCGTATTGTTCATCAAATGCTATCTAAAATGTGAAGATGCTTTGGTGCACTGTATTCGGATGTAGTTCAAAATTGGGCTACACGTAGTATTGTTTACCTATCCGGAAGATTATTTTTATTTGGAGGGGAAGTGATCATTATATTAACCATTAATTTTCTTCTGAAGGACGAGAAAAAAAGTTTTAACGTTCTGAGTAAAAAAAAAAAAAAAATTAAAATACTAAAAATTTTCAAAAACTACATTTGTGTTAAAACGACATTTTAAGTTGACTAATGCATAAAAGACAAATAAAAGGAATGATAATGAGGTTCAGTTTTTTGATTTAAGGAGGAAATCAGAACAAGTTCTAAGTATTGACAATATGAACGTAATGGTGTGTCCTCCCTTTTGGTGTCAACCCCTAGAAGGATGTCAGCCAATGAACGTACCCCTCCCCTCCCGGAGTGATGCTAATCTGTTTGATGTATTAAAAATAATCTAAAGTGTTGAAAGAACTAAATTGGGAACATTTTTTATAGCTCTTAAATCCAGTTTGGTATCATCCCCCCCCCCCATGGTGATGCAACTGAGTTTTATATAGTAAATATAATTCAAAATATTTGGGGAACTATCTGAATCTAGGTATTTAATTTTTCAAAAACTTACAATTCCATTTTGGGTGTCACCCCCTGACAGGTAGCACTTGGAACAGACTGCACCTCCACCCCCATAGCGATGCTACTGAATATACATGTATGATTTATACCAGTGTCTTAATTTGTAAAAATTCATTATTGCAATTGATAACAGTTCGTTACAGATGTAATCTGAGCTCTTTTATTTGAACTCCTATTGGTATAAAATGATTCAAGTTTTTTTTTAAAATATTGATTTAAAACTGGTTAAATCATTTTATTTTCAGTTTGTTGATTTTTTAAGAACTACAGTTAGCTCCCAGTTTAAAGACTTTCAAGGGACCACAAAAAATCGTAATTAAGTAGAAAGCATCCTTAAATAGAAAGCTTTTAACCGTTTACCCGCCAATGTTCCAAAAATGGAACATCATATTTAAGTGAAAATTTTCCCAAGAAATAACGTTAAAATAAACAAGTTTTTTTTAACACAGTTTAGTCTTATTTCAAAGTATTTTTTGATTTCCGGCTTGATTGTTTATATGTTTTCAATTATTTATTGCGATTTTTCAAAGATGAGTGTTTTTTTAGCTTTTTGCAACTTTTTCTTATAAAATTTACCAAAAATTGACTTTTTCAGAAAATGTGATGATATTTATTATAGTTGAGAAAAATACTTCAATGTACGATTTTAAAATGCTTGTAGAAATGTACATTGATATTTCCGAAAGGTGTGCCCCTTCAAAATAGCATGTTCCAATTTTGGAACATTGGCGCTTTTAGGGAGTCAAATTTCCAAGAAGTAAATCGTTCGACTTCCAAGGGGAAATTTCATTTTTCGTAATATATGTTTCTTTTTTTTTCATTTTGAATGTACTCTGATGTAGATGTTGGCAAAACCAAGTTTATATTTTGAAAGGATATGACGTTTCGTTAGCAAAGAAAATAATAAGTCTTCTGTTTGACGGACTATATGGCTCCGAATCCACACCTGCTCGGACAGCTGCATTGTCACGTGATAATAAAAAATAATATTAGTGAGCGTTTTATTCTTCATATTTTAAATGCAGTTCAATAATTCGCTAGCTTTGTTTTCGAGCGAAACGAAATTCTGTTTGACGTATACCAACTGTTCATAAATGTTAAAAAATGTCTACAAGATTTCTTACTGTAGAACAAGCTGTGGCTTATTTAGAGACATTGTCAGATTCGGATTTGTCAGATGTAGATATATGCCAATTACCCCTGATAAACTAGGCAATATCACTGAGGAAGAATAGATGTTGACAGAGATGAAATCCTACAATTTTTTGGTTTGTTGCTTTTGAGTGGGTACCATTCTGTTCCTTCTGAAGATATGTATTGGAGCAGTGCAAAAGATACATCTGTGCTAATTGTACCAACAGTTATGCCTCAAAATCGTTTTCGAAAAATAAAAAACAACTTTCATTTGATGGACAACCATGAATTAAAACAAAATGATAAACTAAGAAAAGTTTTCCCTATTTACGAAGAATTGTGTAAAAACCCTCAACAATTTGGTGTATTTTATGAAAAATCGAGCATAGATGAATCTATGGTTTCCTATTACGGACGGCATTCATGTAAAATGTTTATTAGATAAAAACCAATAAGATTCGTCTTCAAAATTTGGATGCTGTGCTCTTCAAGTGGATACCCATATTCCATGGAGATTTATTCAGGCAAAAAAGAAAGATCCCCTGATGTGAAATTAGGATCCAGAGCTGTAAATGATCTATTATCAGTTTTGACTGACACGTCTAAGCATGAAGTATACTTTGATAACTTTTTTACATTATATGACTTCATTTCTCAGCTATCAAAAAAAAAAAAAAAAGTGTACGAGCAACAGGAACAATTCGTGAAAACCGAACTGGCCATTGTCCACGGAAATTCAAAAAAGCCCTTTCTAAAGAAGATCGAGGAAATTTTGACTATCGATCTGATGGATCAGTGTACATGTGCAGCTGGAATAATAATGCAGTGGTTACAGTAGCATCTAATTGTTATACACATGAGCCACTTGCATCTGTAAAATGTTACTCAAATGCGCAGAAATGCAAGATAGATGTGCCACAACCTCATCTTATCAAGAGATACAATGAAGGAATGGGGGGGTGTGGACGTCTAGGATAAACTTTTAGGCAGCTACAGACGTCATTTGAGGAGTAAAAAATGGTGGTGGAATCTTTTTAGTAATGTTCTGAATGTTTCAGTTGTAGCTAGTTGGTTACTTCATTGTGAGTTACACGAAGTCAAGATGAAGCATTTAGAGTTCCAAAGAGGAATAACAACTGACCTCCTATAAAGAGAAGTACTAGTAGAAAGTCATCCAGGGCCTCGTTGTCATTTACATAAAAGATCAAGAATGGCTGACGGACATTATATTGTATCTGCATCCCAAGGACGTTGCGCGGTGTGCAAAAAGATACGACTAAGAAATGTGACAAACGACTTCACCAGCAATGCTTCCTTTCATATCATGGGCATTAGATATTTCTGTATTGGATTTTCTGAATTCTGATATGTACATAAATGCAATTTAAAATATTATTTTTTTCCGTAATAATGTATGCTAAGATAAAAACCGCATTCAAAACCTCTTAGTTTAAAAAAATTCTCTGAAAGAAAAACTTCATGCAAAGCGCCAATGTTCCAAAAATGGAACACACTGAAAAACATAGTAAAAAATTTTTTTCTGGAAATTTTATTTTATTTCTGTATTTACTAGACATAAATAGACATAATTTCAAAAAATTACTCAAATTTGATCATCCGTCAATAGTTCGGCGGTTTAAACGGTTAACACTACAGTGGACCATCTGGGACCGTGAAAAGCCATCGTTAAATAGAGAAAGTCGTTTAATAGAGAGTCGTTAAACAGAACCAATTGTAGCATCTGTAAAAAAAAAGGAAAAAAAAAACATGTTTTTGTTGAAAATAAAACCTTATTAGTTAAGAAAAAAATAAATTTTGCAATTTTTAGAAGTGAATAATATTTCATAAGAAAACTACATACATTAGTAATATAAATGATACTGTTTTACAAGTTCAAACTGTTGCCCAAGTTACAAAATCAAGTCCAAGCTCCCAGTGAGCTAAATTAACTATGTAATTTATGGCATAGTTAATTTATCTCACTACTATTCTTCTAAACCAACTGTCAAATAATAGCTCCAGAAAGTCTTTATGGGAAAAATAATCTTAAAAATGATTGTAAATTCCTTCAAAATGCCTTTTTACTAATAAGCAGTTTTTTACTAAAAATATTTCACCAAGGTAAAAACCAACATTTTTGTATGTATATTGTCAGTTACTTAAGTTATGATTAAAAATCTGTGAACATTCGTTGATAAAAGATAATTTTCAAGAAGCGAAACTCTGTATTTTTCCACTGTTGAGATAGGGAGAAAGTTGCGGAGCGACAAGAAATGGCAGACGGTCAAGCGTGTCTCTATTTAAGAGACAGATTCAGGGCTTTAGTTTAAACTACTGATTATTAGTCCCTCTAGGGACCTAACTTGACTCAGAGGCTCCCTGGGCTTTAGTAAAAATACGCAAACTTAGGTTAACCACAGCTCGATCCAAAGTACTTCCTTGGAGTTTGTGTACAGTTATACTCCAGCACAATATCAATGGCAACATTTTTCGTTCTATTTTACCCTGACCACTAAGTGCATCGAATTCTGTTGCTGATGGTTTAATTCTGACTCCCACACTAGAAACATTGTTTTTAATTGCTTTGTCACCAAATTCTATGTAAACAACATGTATAACTAACTCACGATGACGTCAGCTAGGAAATGTCGTCAATCAAATCTTTCTCGCAAAACTAAAAAAGCCCATCAAGAAATTTACATGTCGCAAAACTCAGTCCCCTGAAACACGACAAAAACAAATGCAATATGTCATTTTTTCTTGCTTTTCAACGTTGTTTGTTACAAAAGCAAAATAAGGTTTTTTTCGTTACATACTGAAATCATTTGAAATAGTGTTAACTTGTGTACTTAAGCAAATATCTTAATTTTTTTATTGGTAAAATGCTGTATTCATTCATTAAAACCTATGTTCTTGATTAGAGAAAAGTTCCCTATGAATGGATGTCAAATGGTTTCATTTGTTGTGCATAAATATGTCAATTAGTTATATAAGAATAACTACATTACTTCTGTTCTTTCACTATTACTTGTTATTCTTGCAACAATTATTATAATGTTTGAAAACTTAGTTCAAAATAATATTAATTACTTTTTAGTTCTATCATAAATACACATATGTTTTTTAAGAGTAATTTTAATAGTTTCTTAAAATTCTTATGCTACGTGGTTTCTAGAAGTAAACCACTGGAAGGAAAGTATTTTTTTTCTTTTTTTAAAAATTTTCTATAATCTTTCCATGTAGAAAAATTTAATATACTGTTTTGTAGGGTTTTTTTCCCAAAACAATTGACTTGATATTTTTTTTTAAAACCATTTTATTAAAAAAGTAGCATCTTTTAAAAATATATCTTTAGTTCACCAACTTTACACAACTTAAAACGTTTAAAATACTGCATTTTATACAAACATACAATGGATTTCAAGTGGAGCAAAGAAAGGAAACCATTATCATTGGTAACGTAAATCAGGGAAATTTGGTGAACTTAATCAGGGAAAAGTGGGGGAACTTTTTTTCACAGTTCCTGTCCCCTGAGCATGTAACTAGTAAAAAATTATTACGATAACATTTTTATAAATAGTAATAAAATACAGGAAATTTATATGAAATTGAAAAATTATAATTCCTTAAACAGATTCCTTTCATCATCAGGTTTTCAAAGAAAACTGTATTGTTTTGTAAGAATTGATATGCACAAAAACTACAACAAAAATACATACTACAAGCACAGAGTCAGTTTAAATACCCCCCCTCCCCACTTGAATTGAACAATTCCTTCTTTAATTGAAAGTTACAATGCATATACAACTGACCTGAGAGAAGTTAACGGTGTTTTACTTCTTCTGTCTTGTCGCTTACTATGCAGCATGTTTGTTCACTCAAGCCATTCACATAAAACAAGAAAATTGAAATAGTAAATTCATTTATAATAAATGTAATACTGATATTTCAAAATGCAAAATAAGTAATTATGATATTGATACAAAGACTAAAATTGGTTACAAAATTGTTAAAAATGCAGCCAAACCTGGTTATAATAACAGCCAAAGAGCTGGGTCAATTTGCTAGTGAGTGTTTGTTACGACTCGGATTCATAATTTATTGAATAAAAATGATTTTAGCAAGAGATGAGTTTAAGAAAGTAGTATTATTTTGACACTTTTTAATTAAAACCAAAAATAAATAATTAAAACAAAAAACAATTACAAGTATTAAAAAGAAATTTGTTTTTTATCTCTCAGTGGTTAAAGTACAACTAGTAACAGTTGAAGAAAATTGTCTTAAAATTAAAACATTTCTTATGCCACTGTCCAATTATTGGAAAAAATCAATTTCCACACAATATGGATGGCACTGTAAGAAATAAGTTTCCTAAGAGAAACATCTGAAAAAAATATCATGAAAAAATAATGCTGACCAAGCCATGTTAATAATAACCAAGTTTCAAATATTTAACACCATCCACTATTTAAATTATCTCGTTTAACTAGGGTTCTTGTTAAAATCCAAGCTTGCATTTAAATAGAGTTTAACTGCAGTAAGCAATAGATACAACTCGAAATTTATAAGTAAAAATAACGACAGAATCCTGAAATAGTAATAAAAAATAACAAGCTTAAAATTAATGCAGATCATAATATTCAGAAATAAACTGTAGTAGATAAACACTTGTAACATTAAATAAAATTGTCGACATAGAAAATTTTAAGACCAGAAGAATATTATAATAAGTCAAAACAAGACGTAGAACTGCAACCAACACGTAAGATGAATAATTTTTATAATCTTGTAGTAAATTTAAAATTCATAATATTATTATGGTAGTATAGAAAAACAAAGCCAAAACAAACATTTAGACATGTTTACAATACAGGGTTCGCGTTTACGCGCTATAGCGGGTTTTTTACGCAAATCCGCGGGAAAGGGACGCAACTTCCGCGAAAAATCGGGTACCAGGGACCCAGAAAACCCAAAAGATAAGAAACAGAAAAAAAATTGAAGAAAATGCTAAAGATCTATTTAGTAAATGCTTTTAAACTTCAAAATGACCAGAAGGATCAACAGAAAGGGACTAAAATGACCCTATCTGTTTATCAGCTATTCAACACACCCCCATTGTGGACAAGTCAATGCAATTTTAGTGATAAGACTGGAGCTTACAGTGACCTCCTGGGCAGCGCTCAGGGAGCAAGTTCATAAAGAGCCCATTGTACTGTATTCTAAGAATAAGCTCTCCCTCAACTTTTATCTTGAGGAAATTCCTGAAAACAGCAATGAAGACTAAAAATAAGAGAGGTTTTCAATGCAATCTTCAGGATTAATGCAAGACAACTGTACAGTAAAAATATCGCTATTTTGCATTCATGTAACCAGAATTACTTTTGAAAATCATTATTTTGCATCCCCAATAAAAAGTGGGGAGAAAAAAAATGGCGAACATTTTCCAGATCGCGCTAAACACAAAGTTCTGAACTTGAAATTTTTCTTGTTAAATTGCTTATGAATACTTGAATTTTATGCAAAAAACTTCAACCTTGTTCTTTTTCTAGTAATTCATCTCTTCCTGATGGGCTATTTTTATTTGGACTTGCAAAAGTCGGGTATTAATCGATCGCGCCATTTTGAAAATGGCGCAATTTTAAAAATAGAACAAAAGCCAAGACAGGTATTTTGAACGAGTCAAATATACTGATTTAAGATTGCAAATGAGCAATTTTCACACTCATATCAGAAAATGTTTCGTTTTTGCGATCGCGATTTTTGCGTTGGGTTTATTCGCTTCCGATTTATTATTATTATTATTATTATGTAATTGCTAACGATAATTGGGAAGAGGGGGGGGGGGACTGTTCGCTTTTTTTCAATAAAAAATATTTTCAGGAAAACAAAGGTTAAGGGAGGGCTTTTTGCTTGATCAATCAGAGGCACTTGTTTTTTTATTTTATGGTAAAACCCATTTTTAAAGTAAGTTTTAAGTTAATCTCATTGTAATTTACCAAATAGTTTCTCACGTAACTAAGTCTTGCAAGTGTATTAATTGAAAATAATTTTGCAATGATAAAATCACAAAAAATTAGGGCAAAATTAACCAATTTATTTGATTTCATGCTTTCCCCCCCCCCCCACCCCCAAGTTTTTTTATATTATTCATTTATACGCTAAGATTCTGTGTTTAAAATTTAAGGGACTCATTTTTTCCACCAAAGGACCCAAATCTATTTCATTAATGGGTCCCTGGGACCCAGGTTACGGATAGTTTGAGCGCGAACACTGCAATATGTATATTATTGTATTTAGTTATACCTAGTTTTGCAAGATTTCTAAAATGTTCAACTGGGACACTGGAACGATTCCCTTCCCCAAACATAACAAGCATAAATAGGGTATACACTGCTGGCTGGTTTTTAGATGGTAGTTCATTCTCAATGCTATGAATAAATAGTTACAAATTATGGATCTAAATCAAGGGTAATAATAAATGACACTAGCAGATAAACTAAAACTTTTTATTTCCTACATGTTCATATCGAAAAGTTACTTTATAAAAAGAAACACTTTGAATGAGGAATTTATATTAGAACAATATTTACATGTGCTTTTCATTTTTTCTTTTCTTTTGAAGACATTTTTGGTTTTAATCTTGTAGCAAAAAGCTTCGCAAGCAAATCCGAAATTAATTTGACAAATCTATGTTACAAATGAAAAAGTAATAATCCTTCACAGTTAATTATTTTCAGACTTTCTTACACATCTGCTATGAAATTTATTTTTTACCAGGACGTGAAGTAAACCAGCCAGGAATTCTGCATTTAGGCAGAAAAAAACCGGGACGTCTGGCAAGCCTAGTCTACAATTGATATAAACGAGCTGATGTGTGCATCACATGACTTCCTTTTACTCCAATTTAATGTCATTTCCCCATTACTAGCAATCTTAATATGATTCAATTGTTTACTCTCTAAATATCACCAATAGTGGACAAATTAAAACCAAATTAAAAAACAAATCGCCAAATTTGTCGCCCCAAATTATGGCGATATATCGCCAAGTGTCCGACAAATTATAACACAACTTGAGTTTGCATCGAAATAAACAATGATTTCCCCCAAAAAAGGGGCAAAAGGCCCCCTTAGAAACATCCGAATGCAACCAAAAGAGAAGGTGCACAACTAGACCCCACTAGAAATCTACGTACCAAATTTCAACTTTCTAGGACATACTGTTTTTGAGTTATGCGAGATACATACACACGTACATACGTACATAGGGACGTCATGAGAAAATTTGTTGTAATTAACTTGGGGGTCGTCAAAATGGATGTTTTGGGTGTCTGTACGTTCCGAGGCATATATCCACGTGTTATCGGGTCGAAAAAAAGACTCAACATTCATTCGGGGGTGAGAAAAATGGAAATTTAGGCCGATTTTTGAGTGAACATTTTTTTGCGAATACAATACTTCCTTTTTTGTAAAAGGAAGTAAAAAGAGTGACGATTTATTTAGTGATTGGCAAAAGGAAGCAATTTAGTAATTTTCTTTTGGAATTAAACGCTTATCTTTTCACAACATCCAAGATATAATAAATAATTAAAAACAAAAAAAAAAACTTGCACTGTGCAACTCTACCATTGACTTTAGCAACCGACGCAGCACCAGTCTGTGAAGGAATGAACGTCCTAAAGCATTTGCATCCAGGACTTTGACAAGAACTGAACAAAAATACTCCCAAAAATTGATAAAGAGCCACTTGCCATAGTTTGGGCAGTCGTAGCTATTTTTAGATCTTCTGGAGCTAACCTTCAAAGTTTTGCTAGTACGCCAGGACCTTTTGTTATAATGCAGTGTACAGTATTGTGATAATAATCAAAAAATAAATGAAAATAAAAAAATGCTAATGGACATATTAATTGAATTACATTAAATATTTATTCAGTTTGCTGTTTTGGGTGATTGGGTTTAAAATAAAACTTTGCGCTTTGGCTATATGTGTAACTTCAGCATGTTTAATATAAATTTAATCTCAATACTATTGTCAGGGGCTTTGTTGTGTGGGTCTTGCTAGTTTATTTATTAATTCAATTCCTTTTATCAAGCTTATTTAAAATTTTATGGTTATTTATGTTCATGTTAATTTGTTTTACCTAAGTTTTATTTTTAATATGTTTATTCCATTATTTTTCATTAAAATGTTTCAAGGAAAGTTGAGCAAAACTAAGTATTTTCTTTTCTAGGACTGTTTTATTCGTATGGCCGATCATATTTTTATTGTGAATAAATTAGATCTTGTGCCAATAGAAGAAAATGTTGGATTTATTGGCTGTGGTCCAATGGCTGAAGCTTTCATTGCCTTTCTCATGATAACTGGGCATAGGGTCTATGGGTATAACCGCACTGTGGAAAAAGTAAGTTGATTTTATTATTCTCTTGGTCACTTGCCTCATTTAGGAAGTTTTGAATGATTCTCATTTTAAGCTTGTTTCTGTTACGTGGATAATTTTAGATCACTTTGTTTTATATCAATCAATTAATATGATGAAATGGGCTACTCTGACCGTAAAAAATATTTTTTTTTTCGTCTTTTTTGGCCTCCAACTTTTTTTTGTTCATTCTGGAAAAAGTTCTATTCTATTGTTTTAATGTTTTCTGTTTCCTTAATGTTAAAAACAGAGTTTGCAGTTGTTCTGATATTCCTGATTAAAATAAAAAGCATATGTACTGTAAAACGGGGTGAAGCGGATCACTTTTTCAGGTTTTTTAAAATTTACTCGCAAACAAAAGCATGAAAAAATCTGGGGAAAAATATATAAATTCTTACATTCCTCCTAAATAGTACTATCTAACAAAAATTATTCTACATGAATAATAACATTTTTTATTTAATGTTAAAGAATGTTCTGCTTCACCCCATGATATGGGGTGAAGCGGATCCCCATATGATTTCTATAATACAATTTTACCTTTATGCAGGGGTTAAGCGAATCAGTGAATTCCGTTTTTAAAAAAACATACTGTGCTTTTGTAGGTATATTTGCATGGATGGGGGTTCAGTAATATACATAAACAAAAGACAAAAACTTTATTTTCAAAAGAAAACCAACAATAATACAACAATACTCATCGTCATCACTCCACTTTGGAAATATCGGTAGATGGGAAACAGAGACGACCTCTGTTGATGTTCTTTTTTTTAGTTGACATCAACTTCTCAGACATCCTCCACATTGAGATATACAAAATAATCAGTCTTCATGGATAGTTTTTTCCGAAGGAATCTGATAACGAAGTTTTCGTCTGAAAGTTTTTCTTCAATCTTACCAATGAAAAAACAATTTTCCTTGTTGGTTTTTAAAGTGACTTTAACGAAACAGTCTACATTATATTCCTGATCTGGTTTCGTATGACTGGAAATGTCTTCATTGGTAGATGGCTCACTGATTTCATATTTGTCAGGATTTTAGGCTTTTCGAGAATTTATCTTTTCATCAACACTTTTTGATTCTTCTTCTGATTCACTTTTTTCGCTCATATCTGTTTTTAAAGATTCCGCAACAATGCTTTTCCCTGGTGCAACGTCCATTTTTTTTCCACGAGAACGTTTCGCACCATGACTACTATGACCTCTTCGAGACTGTTGTAGTAGTTCTGTGAAAGAAGCGGTCCAAAATTGTTCAATTTCTTTACTCTGGTTTGTGTGTGGAATTTTATGAAGAGCTCTTTCTGGATTCAAGGGCAAAATTCCGCACACTTTGAAACCGGCTTTCACATTTTCCTCCGAATGCAGCCCAACTTCTTCGAAAATTTTCTTCAATAAATGAGGAAATTCGGTCTTTGGTAGCACACCTCGATTTTTTGCTTTCCACGTTTGTAAAACTTTACGCCATGCAATTTTCAAGGGACGAAAATATGCTACGTCGAGTGGCTGACAAAGATGCGTCGAATTAGGTGGCAGTAAAACAAAGCGAATATTATTATTCATGCAAGTTTGGATCACATTCAGGGATAAATGACTTGACAGATTATCCCCTATCATTACTTTTGGACCATTCAGTCTTCTGAAATATGGCATCAGGATGGTATTAAACCAGTCTTCAAACATACAGGTATCGAACCATCCAGATAGATTTCGGTTATAAGCTGAACCTTGAATGCCTCCCTCGGTCCATCCGGGGTACATATGTTTTGCTTTATATACAGTATATGGTGGCAATACTGTTCCATCACCTGCAACGGCTATCATCACACTGGTGCTGGTCTTAGAAACATCGTTAATTCTTTCTGCATGTTTTACACCACGTTTTGTTATGATTTCAACAGAACCAGGATCATCAGTAAAATTGGTTTCGTGATAGTTTATAATATTGGAATTTGGAACACTGTCTAAAGTCATCTTGATATTTTCAAAATATTCGGAAGTTACCTCCCTGGTGAGTGCAGCTCTTACTCTTTTGATGTTTTCAGACAATTTTAGAGTTTCCTTATGGCGTTTTATAAACTTTTATGAACCAATCTCTTCCGGGGCGATTATCATTGAACATCTTGCATGTTACTCCTCGTTTTTATTTAAATATGCTTGAACAATGTTTAAAATATCATTTCTTTGTAAGGGAAATCCCCATCGAGCACACTCTAATAGACCTTCTACAAGTAGCTGCTCTTCTTCTTTAGTTAAAGCTGTCTGGCTGCCATATGGTTTTAAATTGTTATTGTTTACCCACCTTTGCAATGTTGTATATGACACGGCATATGTCTCTGACGCCTGTCTCAGTGACATCTTTTTAGATTTCACTTCATAACACTACAATTATCGGAACCTGTATAAAGGCGTAACACCATTTTGAATTGTTCAACTACTCCCGCATAGATAGCAGCACGTGTTACCTCGAAAATAAAACCTGTGATCCTTTTCACCCCACCCGATCCGCTTCACCCTGTTTTACTGTATTTGTTTTATTTCTTCCTGAACTAAAACACATTAACGCCAATTAGAGATGCACCAAATACCATATTTTGCCGAATAAAGAATACCAAATATTCAGTTGATATTCTAACCACATATTCAGCCAAATATGAAATGTTCGGTCAAAAACATTTATGTTGTCGCCTCAGAGCAACAGTAAGCTATCTAATCCCAGAAATAACATTAAGATATATTACTGTTGCTCTGAGGCGATGATGTGTAGTTTTTGTATGATAGCAATTTAAAATAGAAACTTCTTTTAATTGATTTTGTGCCTTTTGTTAAACTTAAATGCATTTAACATCCTAAATTTATCTACATTATTTATTACTAGAGGCCCGTCCCGACCTAGTTCAGGTTAAAAAAAAACTATATCTTTAAAAAATATTATAAAGGTACTATTTAATTGGAAAATTTATCATAAGCAATATTTTTTCATTCACTTTTATGAGGTTTGAAACAAAATTTATTTACCTCATTTCCAGATCAAGAGAGACCAACATATAATTCCCACTTAACAAAACAATCTTCTCGTATGTAACGTCGCACTACATATCGTATAGTTGAACGTTTGATGATGGTAATCGCATAAGAAATTTTCATTAGGTATTGTATTCGCTTAAATTGGAAAAGAAAATATACAGAGACCATGGGGATGCAAGGAATATGAGCCAAATGATCTGCAGCTGGTGCAGTAAGAACAATACTCGAAATCATAATGTTTCGTAGTGAATTACATTGGGGTTGAATTTCATTGAAGAGAATAAACAAATTAAAGTTGCGCAATAAAATTATTAGGATATCGCCTTTATCGTCCAGAGATGTACCCTATTAACCCATTCCATGACCAGCCCGAAAACCCTTAACGCGCATGCCGCAGATAACGAAACGGAGTTGCTTTGTGCTACGTTGTAATAACACTTTTCTCCCCATTTTGCTATCGGTATTTTAATGTTGTTTTTGCTGTTCAGCTTGCATTCGAAAATCGTTTCGCTTTATTTGTTTTTAAGAACTGAATTAAATAGTGCAATAAAATACAAGGTTGCTAATATGTGCTGAAATATTCATACATTTACGCAGTACATAACAGGAAAATAAGAAACAATAGAGGATTGGACGAAAAGAAATTATTTTCATAACACTAATTATTTTATTGATTTATTTTTCTTTTTGCTTTTATCTCAGTATATCTTTTTTTTTTCTTTTACTGTTAAATGTAAGTTGATTTATCTTTCAAAAGGCCTCAACAAAACATTCTTCAAACAATTGACTGATCGATCCAACGTGTGAGCAAGCGAATTGAATAGACAAAAACGCTTTAAGTGTGGGAATGATTTTCTAAGAGGATAAAAAGTATTCTTCGTTGCCTTTTGATATATTGTGACACTTCAAAACGACCAATAAACACAGAGACATCCCTTTGATGGCAGGACTATGGTCGACTTTTATCGTAATTCAGATGACTTTTAAATCCCTTCTGAATGCACAGATATCAGTTGCTCAAGCGTGGGAAGTATTTTAAAGATAAATGATTACAAAAGATCAAAACTTGCGGCTAATCCCCTATTTCCCTAAAGGATACTTTTGTGCATGCAACTAAAAGCCCCCAGCTGAGAGAGGAATAACTAGACCGACTGGGAGGTCTGTATTCTCCAAGGACCCTCTTTGCAAACATCCGAGCAAGTTAGTTCCATTCAAAGAATGGTCAGAAGGTTTTAGTGTTTTGTGGTCAGCCCTTCCACATTATTTTCTTACAACAAAACAGTTTAGCTCAGAAAAGAATTTCAAAGCAAGCTTTTATGCTTATATGACGGAACATGTCATCAGAAGAAAAAAAAAGGAGATCTTGCTTGAAATCGAGTCGGATTTTAAATCTTTTTTTATAAACATACTTGGATAAATTTTAGTTAGTTTCATAGGATTATTTACTAATTATGGCAATTTGATTATTGAAAAGAAACCAAATATTTAATTTATATTTTTAAAATCTCATAAAAGAAAGTGCAATGAGCTATTTTAAGACAATAAATAAAATCTGAAAAAGAATGGGAGAAAAGGAATGTTTCGTTTCTTATGAGTAAAGCGTACAACAAAAGAACTCAAGATATTATCATTTCATTCGTACTGTCGTATCTATTTTATGTTTTGCATGGTCAACTTTTACGTATAGTCAATGCGGTCGTCATTTTTTTTTCGTGAAATAAAAAAATATTCAAAACCGTATCGCTAAAAAGCCATCAAAGGGTGCCGCGAATATAAAAATATATAATTTACGTTTCAAAATATCATGATTTAAAATAAATAAGTAATAAAAAATAATAATAGTGTACAAATAAATAAGAAACGTAGTAAACACATTATAATAATAATAAAAAAAAACATACTCGTACAAAATTAAGATATGTAAGATAATTTAAAAAAATAATATTGTGTAAAATAAATTATAAAATTTCAGGATTATAAACAATTTAATGAAGGATACTTGCGTAAGAAGGTGGATTTTTGATAACAAGAAAAACATATCTCTGTTTATTTGCTTTATTCAGGCATAGAAATATTGATAAATATGTCAGGAAATATTTTCACACTTGTTCATCAGGAGTTCAAATGCCAGAATGCTAAGAAACAAAGCTTCCACGAAAAGATAAAAATATAATGCCTGATTATTTGAAGCATTATACGTGTCCCATCAAAGAGTACTTGAAAGGTTAATATCTTAGTAAAATAAAATAAATTACGACAAGTTCCATGAAATACAAAAAGTTACATCCCTTTTGTCTAAGGAAAAGAGCTTGATTACCGCTCCCCTAAAAGCTCCAGAACCCAACAGAGAAGCGCAATAACAGGGTTCTGCCCCTGAAAGTATCGCCGACACATATTCGGCCGAAGCAAAAACTACTAGAAACGCCTTGACGACACAGGATCGTCGAGGGCAGTTAGGAACCATTTTCTTGCGACGAGCCTGAATTGGCCGGGGCAGTATTAACACAAACTGCGCGGCCGATCCTGTATCGGCCGGGGCAAGGAATGGGTTAAAGAAATTCTCCCAATTGCCTATTTTTTCTTGTTAAAAGTACGGAGTCTTTCTGTTGGGGACATTCCAAGTAGTTTAAATGAAATGGTCAGTTTTTATACCTATAGTTAAATTCCCTGCAGTTCCGTAAAAAAACATTGCGGAAGCTTGTTGGTTGATTTTTGATATTGTTGAATTTATTAATTTTTTCCAGTTTCACCGGGTATGCCGATCAACATTAATTTACGTTCCTGGGTTTCATGTACCAATCATGTTTCAATAGAATTTTTGCGTTGATTCTCTGCAGCGGTGACAAAGAAAAGTCCACTGTTGAGTGTCCGCTTCATTCACAAATTTTACCTCTAATTTTTACATTGCTTGACATTGAACGACAATTAAAGTATTTCTGCTGACACTCTCCTTGCAATATGTCGCCAAAGAGATCTTTTTTAAATGTTTTCCATAAAGCAATAGGGTTTAAAAGTTGACATAAGTTAAAATAGTTGTAAACAATTATCTGAGTTTAGGAGCGGAGTTAGAAAGTTACATGTAGAGACTAAGGTTATTTTCCAAGATATGTCGCCGTCTATAAAACTGAGTTCTTTATATGCTGCTTGATAGGTTGGCAGGATCTTTAACTGTTAATTGACTTGGTAAATATGTAGGAACATGAAAATATTTCAAATGAATTCTTATGTCAAGAAATTCAGATTAGTCATTAGAATGAATATTGTATATTCTACCAAGAGGTGAGTCTTTCTAAAGCTCGGGATACCGTTTAATATGTCGTACTCGTTTCCATTGGGGAAACTTGCTTTTTTCATATGCCACCCTTTTTTTTTGCAAATTCCTTCTGATAGGATATTAGTGAGCTATATTAGTTTATAATATCGTTTTTAAATAAATAAATACGGTCATCATGAAGAATAGTTCCGCAAATGATTTTTATTTATTTTTTTCTCTTCTTTGTCAAATTCTTTCCTATCCACTGTTTTTTTTGTTCATTGTTGTTTTAACTCTTAGCTTTGAAAGTGCGGTAATTGTGTGCAATTACTCTTTCAGTTAATAATTTTCTAAACTAAATGTACTTAATTGAATGCATGCAAAATTAAAACTTTCAGAAACACGATTATCATGTATCTACACTTCTTGAATTCAAAAAACTAATTTTCCCGAAGCGAATTGCAGGTATATTTCATTAAATTAAATTTTGAAGTGTAAACATTATATGACCCTAAACAGTTTTTAATGTGCTAGACTAATAGAATGCGACAAACCCATCTTCTGCAGCCTCAAATACAGAAAAAGTTTTGGCGGTTCTCTTGCTGGCATTGTGACATTTTTATCTTTTACATGTGCCCGTTCCTGAGCCTTCAGTTTAAAGCAGAACCTTTAAGCATTTTGTCATTGCGGATGCAGAGCAATCGGGGCTCGTTTTTACGTATATAGGAACAAAACAGTAGGAAACATAAACTGGTAGTGAAGGGAACTTATTAGTTTTAAAAACTAGTATAAAGACATATATGCATAATTTATAACCTATGTCATTCAGTAAGAATGCACCTTTCACATTTTTCAAATAGGTTCAGTGGTTCCAGAGATTACCTCGAACATATAAACACACAAAAATCCACTCTCTCTCTTTATAATATTAGTATAGGTTATTAATTTGAAATAAATAAGAAGTGAAATAAACCATTCCAAAACAGAAAAGCAAATTAATTTAACATGTGGCAAATTTGGTTTAACATTCATCTGCAATTCTGCACAAATTGAATATTAATTTCTGTCCTGATTACCTGATTGGATAACGTAAGTGATCATGGTAAACGGTTGTGTTATAAATAAAGAATCCTGCATGCACTTTACATAAACAGTTACAAATGTAATGGGCTGCACTATGAAAATGCAGGACACTTACGTTAGGTGGGTGCAAAAAACTTTTTTCTATTCAATTTCTAATAGCTCGAGAAACTTATGCAACATCATCCTAATAACGGGGGAAAATAATTTTAAAATTTATAAATTATTTTTAAAATTGCATAAGAGCCCTCAAGTAAAGAAAAATTAAAATATACTGGCAATTTTTAAAGACTTGCATTTTTTTTCAAAAAATAATTTATTTCATTTCTAGTACTATAAAAAATACACTTTGTAGTTACTAAAATGTCTAGAAAAAACTTGGGGGCACATTGTCGATTATTTGAATTTGCGCAGAAAGACTTAAAATACCATTTTTAAAGTAAAAGTTATGTTATTTCAAAAAATCTTAAGCTGACATAGAACTATGAAATATACTATTAAACATCCATTTTGATCAGTAGCGGCTCGTGGGAGGGCCCATAGGCGGCTGGGCCCCCTCATTTTTTTGAGACAATAGTTTAAAATGTTTTATTTATTTTCTTTCTTTATTATTATTATTATTATTATTTTGGTGTGTGCATTAGTGAAATAAAAAAAATGGATTGTATGTGTGGGAGGGGGGAGGAGAGGTCAGGAAAATATTTTTAAAAATAATCTTTGCAACATTTCCCCCTGAAATGTGTATCCTTTATTTTCAATTTTTCCCTCAAGAAAGCTGGGCGTGAAGCCGGCCGTTCGTCTGAAAATAAGAAAGTCTTCAAAATGTTACTCTTCCGTCCAAATCCCCCCCCCCTCAAAAAAAAAAAAAAAAAATTGCAGAACATCACAAATTTCATTTTCAGATCTTCAATTTTGCAAAGTTTCCAGAGAAAGTCTCCGAATACCTTACAACATCGCTTAAAATTGGGTTCGAAAAACATTAAAAATTGCGTATTTGGAGCTTCAATTTCGAAAGATTACTGGCCTTAATTTTACAAAATATGATCTTAAAATTGCGTTTTTAGTTCATAGTGCCGTCAATGTGAACAAGAGGTGACCGAAATGTGTATCCAATGGCACCCCACACCATCACGCCAGGGGATGGGCTAGTATGACGATGGCGAATGCACGCTGCCAGTGTGGGTTCACCACGATGCAGTCAAACACCGATGTGACCATCATGATGTTGTAAGCAGAACCTGGATTCATCAGAAAAAATGACGTCTCTCCATTGGTACACCCAGGTTCGTCGCTGATCATACCA
This sequence comes from Uloborus diversus, assembly GCF_026930045.1. Taxonomy (NCBI): domain Eukaryota; kingdom Metazoa; phylum Arthropoda; class Arachnida; order Araneae; family Uloboridae; genus Uloborus; species Uloborus diversus. The sequence goes on along the minus strand of NC_072733.1, from coordinate 213,941,264 downwards.
TTGAAGACGCTCCTGCCGGTGATGCAGCATCAATGGTAGCCGCAGCCATGGTCTTTAAGTTCACAGTCCATGCTTTTGTAAACGTCGCCGAACTGTTCGTGCAGACACTTGTTGTCTTGCAAATGACCCCATTTCTTGACTCAGGGCTCGTCACGTGGCTGTACGATCCAAGTCATGCGAATAACATGCCTGTCCTTCCGGCTGCTAGTGATAACTAGCCGTTGAGAACCAGCACGGCGATCTGTATTTCCATCCTGAACCCATCAAATCCATATTCTGTTAACTGTCATTGGATCTCGACCGACGTGAGCAGCAATACTGCGATAGAATAAACCGCAATCTGGGTAGGCTATAATTCGATCTCTAATCAAAGGCAGAAACATGCTGGTATGCATTTCTTCTTCTTACACAAGGCATCACAACAACTTTTCGCCTCGCAACAACGTTCAAATTGAATTTGCACGTGGGAAATTGGCTGTACAATTTCTTCATTTAAACACATTGTAAGTGTCGCGGCGGGCGTCTCCATTGTCTGAATGCACTGAAAAGCTAATCGTTTGCATATCACACCATCTTCTTCCCGTCGTTTAAATTTCATGTCTATACCATGTCGCTTTCTTGGTATAGCAATTTTAATGGCCAGTAGTGTACTTATTGTTAGGCATAATTATCTGTTAGCAACAATAGTAAAATAATCCTATCTCATCACCTCACAGCAACAATAATAAAAGCGTATGTTTTTCGTTTCTTACAATGCATTACGAATAATTCTGCATGACTGGAGGGAAAAGGCTTATCAGCACTTATTTGCGTTGATCGAATCGATCGGATGTTTGTTTCACTTTTGTTCACCTCGGCAGAACTCTGTAGTGGATGACGTCACATAGAAGCTTCTAGATGAATCTGGGAGCACGTGTATTCAGCGATAGCAGTGATGTGTCTCTGTTCACGTGACTCAGATATGCTAATAATGGATATTTAAACCTCTCCGGGTTTACGTTCGCGCTCATCATCGTTGTAAGCGGTTGCTTCGTCGGCATTCAAACTTGTTTGCTTGTGCCGCTCACCTCTCTGCAATATCATGAGCTTGTAGCAGTTTATTTCCTAATGAGTTTATAGTTTTATATCAAAGTTTTAGTCGATAACAGTCACGCAATTTGGATTTCATCATTTGCAATTATGTCAGTCATCTTGTACCATAGTAGCACCTAGTATGTTGGGTGTGTATTTTGTAGCTGAATGTGAGATGGAGTTAATTATTACGTTTTTAGTTCATTTTATCATTTACAGACTTTATATACCGTATTTTCCTGCGTATAATCTGCAGATTATCTGCTAAAAAAGGCAAAGTTTATGAGATGCGGATTATCTGTGATTCCCCCCCCCCCCCCGTTAACACCAACGCATTGAACCTCAATATTTTTATAGTAGGATTCACTGATCAAGACCGTATGCTGACTGAATGTTGTTTATTTTATGAAGCATGCATGTTCTTCGCTGCCTGCCTGTATGTTGGTTATTTTACATTGCTTGAATGTTCCTCTTGGCGATTCAGGTCATGTAAGTAAGCAAGATTACAGTGAAATAGGTAGCCATTTGCACAAGATTAGACCGTTTGCTCCTTTGTCTTGACTCTTTGTTTTTCAAGTAATTAGCGTACTATAATCAACATTTCAAGAAGAAATCATTATATTTTAGATTATATTTCAGATTAATTTTGATTATGCCTTCAAAGTAATTACTTTTTCATGTTTTTAGTTTAGTTGATCAAATGGTATGTTAAATTCAAACTTTATCTTTTTACGTCGTATTATCTGTGGATTATACGCCGCCACGGATTATACGAAGCTTTTTTTCTTCCGGCCGATTTTAGGACCAGCGGATCATAGGCCGCCCGCGGATAATATGCAGGAAAATACAGTACGCATCTTGTTATTCAACAAATTTCATTCAAGTTTGACATAATGTACAGTGAAGCTTCTCTGGGGTGACCACTCTCTGTTCCTGAAAAAGTGGTCGTTAATGGAGGTTGGTCGCTCTTAGAGGTCTTTTTCTAACATGCAAATATAACGCCATAGTTGTTATTTACCTTCTTCCTTCAGTATATTAATCAAGAACATTTTGATAAAAAATTTTTTAAATAAAGAAATTTATTATTTTTTTAATTTTAAATGTAAAATATACTTTTTTAAGATTTTTCTACTTAAAAACTAAAAACTTCAAAATATGGGAAGAGATTCGTTTTCTTCAGATTCTTTGTTTTTATTAAAACAACTTTAGTTTCTTCTTTAGTTTTCAGCTGTAAAAATAAATTACTAATATGTCATTATTAGTACAAGATAAGATTATCTATTTCTGTTAGAGTTTATTCTGCTGACAGCTTTGGACTTACAGTATCCCTCAACTCCGAATTTTCATCACTTCCATTTTCCTCATCGGATCCTGTGTGTCTGAAAGCCAAAAACATTTTTTTACTGCTAATTTCCTTCAATTTCGTTTCTGATTTTCCTTTTTCGTGTAAGTTCATGACTTCTACCCTTTCTCGAGTGTGAGATAACTCCCTTTTTTGGAATTTTGACTGTGATGTATTCACTGAAACCAATTCTTGAGCTACTCAAGGCACGAAAAATAGATTTTGTCCACTCTGCTGAACTAGAAATGCTGCATTCTAACCCCCTCTCTCGTAAGCAACCAAGAAATTCCAAGAAACAACCTTTTAACAAAGTTCTAGTCTTATCAATCTCCCTCAATGAAAGGTGCACGCTTGACTTGCCTTGAGATTAGCATGAGCCACCTTAGCTTCCCAAGGGTCCGAAAAACAATGCCCTCCTTTTTGTGACCTTTTTTAGGTTTAAAGCAGAGAGAGAGCAAGAAAGGAACGCGTTTGGAACCACAGGAGAATAGATTTTAATCCCTTTTTCTGGTTTCTTTCCATCTTCATCAACATGAGGAAACTGGTCAGTGTATGAACTCCATGTTCTATGGTTGTTCTTTTGTTGTCTCTCTCTTTTTGAGTTGTCTCTAACAAAAATTCCTACATTTTTCAATGCTGAGGTTTACAATTTGCCGGTCATTGTAATAGGTTTCAATGGTCTTTCCCAGAGGTATTTTAGCATTAGTCATATACGAGGGAAAAATCGGTGCCTCAGAAAAGTGGTCATTAATGGAGGTGGTCACTATATAAAGGTGGTCGCTCATAGAAGTTTCACTGTATTAGTCTACTTCAAAACCTCACTCTGCAAATATTGGGGGAAATAGAGAGAGAGAGAGTATTATTAGATATTAAAAGTTTCCTCAACACTTATTATTGCGCCAAGAATACTAATCCTCTGGAAAAGACAGAAATATTATACCCTCCCTCCCTCCTCATATATTAGTCAGATAAATATAAATCACATTTTCCACTTCTCTTAACAACATCAAGGAAGAAAAAAAGCAAAACAATAGACAAGAACAAATGAGCCCGTTTGTGCAGAGCAAAAAGGCTGATTCCCCAATTTGTTTACATGATATTAACTTCTTGCTTCAGGACCCACAGCCATGCAAAAGAATCATGTGATAGCTGAGAAATAACTGTTTAAATGAATCACTCAAAATGAAAAATAAATTCGAGAAATCGACCCCAATTCAGAAACTAAGGGTGAGGCCCTCCACATCAAACGCTACGGAGCATCCCCTGAAGGCCGCCGAAAGGGGCACATTGCCAGTTTGCTAACCGCTACATATATACCTACGAAATTTAAACTAATTCGATTCCAAGCCAAGCCTGCCAAAGGCCGGGCCCCTAGTTTCTGACGAGCTAAAATCTCCTCTCGTCGAACTTGCATCCCCCAAGGATTGAAAACCCCAACTGAAGTCTAAAATCCGTTAAATTGACCCCCTAAAACAGGCTCAATTTATTACTTACCAATAATTACTCAATGCAAATTTTACAGGGAAACAACAAAAACTAGGCCCACTTGTCTGAAAACTAGAATCTTTCAAGAAATGGGGCAAGGGCAGTTTACCCACGTAAATTGAAGTTTCATTGGCTACGTATGCGTCATGACCACTCAGACCTATTATTTCAAATTTTACAATAGAGGAGGAGCACACAATGCACATGATGCCAGGGATGAGATTTTTCCAGAATTCCTGCTTTATCAGTTGGCTTTTAAAACCTTTCCACCTTTTCCTCTTTTTTTTACCTCTTGCAGGCCTTATTTTTCTGAAAAATCGGGGGGGGGGGGGGGGGGGAGATTTAAAAAAAATTTCGGTCCCTGATTTCTTATTCTTTTCATTTTTTCCTTTCTATTCTTCATCCTCCGCGATATCTGCCAAAAACGTATGTTTTGGAGTCATGGCAATGACGTCAAACACGTGCAGCGCCGAAAGTTGCATGCCTCGTTTGAGATTTCAATCTTTTTGCATCCTGCAAGTATTTCAATTATTTTTAATGTTGGGTAGTTTTTTGCTATATGCTACCTTATATCTGCTTATTTTATTCATTATTTCAATAATATTTTTATTTCTTTAATTTATTTTAGAAAAAATGCAAAAGTCAATCATAAACGTGGCTCAGCATCCAGTCTTGAATTTATTGAAACTTGGCGTGGTTACTTTTTTTGTGTATTTATAAAAGTGTAAAAAGTATTTATGATTAATCTTAAATGGTTTAGGCTTTACAGACTATTAACAATTTTGAGAATTCATAATTAAATGATGCAGCTGCAAGTTGTTTTTTTGATTCTGAAATCATATTAGGAAGTTTTTAAAACAAATTTTGGGTTCCAATGCAAGGAAGAAGATAACCAATCTTCTTCATACAAAATTTTTCATTTATTTTCAATTCTTACTATGAAAAGTATGTTGTACCAGATTAAGAAATTTTAGGTTTTTCTCTCTGTTGTAAATTTTTACTTTACAAACAGACCTCTTCTTCTTCATCGATTAGGCATATAGCCTGTTCCGGCTTCTTGGTCGCCCCACCGTTTCCTGGGCCTACCACGGTCTCGTTTATCCCTTGGTCTGTAATAAAAGGCAGCTCTTGGAAGTCTCCCTCTTGCCATACGTCGAACATGGTTTTTCCAATCGTTGCAATATTCCGTGATTTTTTCATTTAGGCTGAATATCTGTAATTCCCTTCGAATGGATTCGTTCCTTATTTTGTCTAGGATAGTGCAGTTCTTCAGTGATCGCAAATACTTCATCTCTGCTGCTTGAATTCTACTAGTTTCTTGACTGTTCAAAGTCCATGTTTCAGAGCCGTATAGTAAGGTTGGCACCGCCATAACCTTATAGAACTTCAGTTGTGTGTCCTTTCTCGTTTTTCCCTTTAGGATTCTTGTAAGGGTTCCGCATAAGTGTTGAAACCTATGTAGTTTGTTTTGGACATCATTGTCATGGTCAAAGGTGATGTCACATCCTAAGTAGTTGAAGTGCTTCACCTGTTCAATAATTCTATTATCAATAACAATTTTACTTCTAATTGGCTCTTTACCCCTAAATGCCATTGTTTTAGTTTTCGGGATTGAGATCTTCATATTATATTCTTGGCATATCTTGTGGAGTATGTAGGTGGATCTTTGAAGATCGTCTTCATTTGATTGGATAATAATCTGGTCGTCAGCAAAGAGTAATGTATTAACGTAGGTTGACATTACTCTTTGCTGACAAACAGACCTAATTTTAAAACTTATGTTCTCACTCGTTTAACACTATGAACTCAAATGTTTTTAATGAAAAAAAATGTATTTTTCTCTAAAAAATATGAAATGTTGACACTATTGTTTGATGCAGCCAAGATTGACCTTTGGCTCCCCCAACCCTTTGTTCAAGGACTCATGGGTTAGAAATTGTTGCCCCCTTTTTCAAAATGTAGATTTATTTAGGAATAAACACTCTTGCAAGAAATGGTACAATGCAGCAAATTGTACAAAATTATTACTTATACTTAATTAAATACGTATTACCTTTAAAACTGGTAAATTAGCCATTTTGTTGTTGAATTTTTAAATATGGCTTCCAGGTTCTATTTTGATGCAGTTTTGGATATCATCCCTTTCACGGAATTTTTTTTCGATATCATCCCTTTTATAAATTTTTTTTTGGATTTCCTCCTTTTTGCTCTCTGACCACTCTCGTCCCTGTATATCCTAATAACAGAAAAAACTTCATATATGTAATGATTTATAAAAACGAGGAGGCAGCACCCCTTTTTAACCCCTCAAATGACAGGCTTGATGGCTATTCCCCCCCCCCCCCATTGTGCTCACTTCCTGCAAAAACAACTCAAGAACTCAACTGTTATAAGATTCTAGTCCCCCCCACCCCCGCAGGGCGATGGCATACCCCTTTCAATCATGATAACTTATGATGTTTAAACGGAAAGCCGAAAAGCAGAGTCCCGTAAGTCAGTCAACAATATTACTTGCTTATACAAGCAGAGATGATACCACACAGTGGAGGATGCAGAATTAATGTCAATGCAAAGAACTTGTTCAAAAAGCTCACCAACAATTTATTAGTCCTTTGAAACTAAAGTAAATAAACGAACAAAATAAGTTAATAAAAATAAGCCCTTGCCATAAGCAGAGGTGGAGTTCACAACTCCCCAACACCTACTGGACCTAACACACAAGAGGCTGATGAACGAAAAAGAGACGGAATAATTGGAATCGTTCACTATTTATACTAGCATGCCTTGTTTGCATATGATTGGGCATCAAAGGATGCCAACCTAAAACTTTACACTGCCGAAAGAGTCGAGAAGTTAATCTAATTTGAATAAAGTCAATTTTACATTACATTAGGAATGAGAATGCGGTTGAATATTGTTTACCGATGTCTATCAAATCATTGCAGAGCATCTGTCTAAGAAGGAGACCTTACGGTCTCGGAAATTCAGATCGGGATGAAATTCAGCAGATTAGTAGTAACCCTTGAAAGTATCCACACAGTAAAGTAGTGAAGCGCATTAGCCCTCCGAGAAAAAAAAAACCCCTAAAGTTTTACTTGCAGCTTATATATACTAGTAGATTTCTCGCTAGCAGCAGCTCGGTGGCTATGTAGTCAGCATACTGAATTTCCGTACAATCCATCCCGGGTCGGATACTCCGCCAAGAATTTTCTTGTATAAATTTATAAAGCGACTGTTACAGCTAATTGAAACTTGAATTGAATAAAATACTTTATTTTTTAATATGTAATGTTTTTTAATAGAGAAAATAGAGATAAATTCAACCGATTAAAATTATAATTTGAACTACCACGGCAACGAAATTAAGATATGACTTGTTATTTTATGTATAAATTTTACATACTTCATTAATATTCATGAAAATTTCTCTTTTGTCTAAAAAATTTGGAAGCATAATGGGCATACTGCATGATTTTATTAAAAATTGGTGATGACAGTTGATGATGGACTATTGATTGCACTTTTATGCAGTCTTCACTGGTATTTATTTTTCTATTATTTTCAACGAGGTACGCACAATTTTGAATACTATTATTTACGATTATTATTAGATTATTATGATTATTATTAGATTATTTACCCTGTCTATAAAAATAGACGTCGCAAGGTCGAACAAGTAAGGTACATTTTGGTGAAAAAAAGAATGCTTCAAGAGGTATTGAACCTGGGATGGATTGCACGGGAATCCAGTACGCTAACTACATAGCACACCGAGCTGCTGCTGGCAAGAATCTCGACTAGTATATAAACTGCGTGTAAAACTTTAGAGACTGTTTTCTCAGAATGTTCTGGCTAGTGCACTTTATTACTTTACTGTATGGACACTCTCAAAGGGAACTACTAATCCTGCCGAATTTCATCTCGATCTAAATTTCTGTGACCATAAGGTCTCCCTTGTAAGTAAAGAGTTACATTACATTAGGAATGAGAATGTGGTTGAATATTGTTTACCGATGTCTATCAAATCATTGCGGAGCATCTGTCTAAGAAGGAGACCTTACGGTCTCAGAAATTCAGATCGGGATGAAATTCAGCAGATTAGTAGTAACCCCTAATCCCCCCCAGAAGTGAAATAAAAAGATCTTTATGAAAAAACCGCCCTTAAATAATTCAATGGTGTAGGCTGTGCCATGGTTCCCCCCCCCCACCACTTTTTTTGTCGAAACCCCTGTAGAAGTCAACTCAATTCTGAAAAAGCTCAGAAAATGAATGAACTACTCAAGAACTCGATTCTGAGTAATTTGAGGAGTCAATCCCTCAAGTTCTCAATTTCGAAAGATCTCGATTGTCAGTCGCTTGTTCTCAATTTCAAAAGATCTCTATTAGCAATCACTCGATTATCAGAAGTACTCAATTAACGATATCTTGATTATCAAAAGATCTCGATTATGCCCATCACTAATTTGCACATTAGAATAAGATTTTAATGCAATGAGTATTAAAGCAGAAATTATGTAATTTAACATTTTGTATCATTCACAAACAATATGTTTCATAACTAAAAAAGAAAGTGTATTATTGTCCATTTTCACTGGCTTCATGATTTACATAGCAGCTGCTTTTACAAGAACAATCTGGTACTTATTTATTATGAATACTAATTATTATTTAAAAGCTCTGAATCAATATAGGAAGCACTCTTATAATTTAATTTGCCAAAGAATTATGTTTAAAAGGCAAAATAAACATGTTTTTAAACTGAAAAACCTATTGTTTACTTTTGAAAAGGATGGCGTTTCACAGAGAATTGAATTTTATAGGTTGGCATCATAAAGGTATTCTACTCTAGGGGATTCCAGGTTTAGTTGTGCAAGGGGCAAGTTGTGCCATCAAGCCTGTGACTGAGCCAATAGGTTTGAACACCTGTCGGGTCATGTGAGTGAACAGGTTGATGGTCTCCGTGTCTTGTGTAAGTTTGGAAGTATAGCGTTGGACTGTTTTCAAGATAAAAATATTTATTGTGCTTTCTATAGCAAAAGTAAATTTTGTGACCTGCGTTGGAATTGTCATTGTCACTAAGAACACTGAGGTGTGAAAACTTTCCTAACATTATTTAAATATGTATGTTTCGAGCTGTTATTCTATGCAATTCATTTGTTGATCTTGATGCTATTTCGGAAACTATTCAATAAAGTTCAAAATGGTATAACATGTGGCTAGTTGTGACAAAGTCGGGGAGACACGTTGTGACAGTGTCACTATATCAGAGATGAGAGCGTTGATGACCAAAATGATAGTAAAAATAATAAATATGAAGCTGTTATCAAATCCCGCACTTCAGCAATAAATTTAGTCAATGATAGTAAGAATGCAGAGCAGTCTTCAGAACGGAGAAATCTCATAGAATTAGATGAGTCTATGGCAGTTGACAGTAGCATTGTAACAGCGGTACATTTTACAGAAAAAAAGGCAGCCACCTGAAGCTGGAAATCGAAAGTGCAAGCACTCTGCTCGTAAATGTTTCAAAACCTGTTATTCTAGCAATCACACCTAAAAAGAAAATTCAAGCAAAAAGAAAAGCAATAGAATGCAAGAAACAAATTGAAGAAGAAAAAGCAAAATTTAAACTGTACGGAAATGCCAAAAAGTGCGCAAAAAATTACACCAACCTTATCAAAAAAAAACTGAAGAAAAAAGATTTGAATATAGCTCTAAAGATGATAAAAATTGATTAGGTCTAGTTTGCTTGGAGCAATACGAAGTTTATATACCCGTAGAAGGCTGGGTACAATGCATAACACTTAAAAACTGGTCTCATGTCAAATGTATCAAAAAAGAAACCTTATTTTATTTGCACTAACAGCACATTAGATGTTGAAACAAGCGTTGCTAATGAGTGATTTTAAAAATAGGTAGACCTGTAAGATATACGCCTACACATTGTATGCAGTCAAAGATTAATAAGGCCATAATTAATACTGTTCTACGTTTTATCTTTCTTGATTAACGCAGTTTTTTAATGTCTCTAAAAAAAGTTCACAAGCATTAATAATTTAATTATTTTATTTTCATTTTGTTTAAAGTGTTATTAAAAACATGAAGGTGTTCTTTTTTGTGTTGAGAACATTAAAAATGAATAATCGTTTCATTCTTAACTTAAAATTATCCCATTTAATTGCATTTCTTTACATAATTTGTACATGTTACAGCGTATTTGTTCGCATTCTTTGGGTGTCACAATGTGCCTCAAGCATGTCACTACTAACCCCGCTACGGGAAAAGTTGAGGCAAACTTAGAAACTACGCAAATTCCATTTTATGTCATGAAAAACGTTTAAAATGTTGATAATTGTTTTATAAATATATTGCTCAAGATTTACTCTAATGGTATGATGCATTAAATGTTTCCACATCAGTTAAAATCTTATGGTAATATCAAAAATGACAAAAGTGTCACTACTAGCCCCCGGTCTCCCCTACTGTGAAAATCGATATTCTTTTACGTAGATTTAATTTTTCCAAGCAAATTTCCAGTTTTCTAAGACATAATTATCTTAACAATTGTAATTCATTTCGAAGATGGCGATATGTGTGCTATTCTTTATTTTGTTATTATTTTGTTCAATTTTGCTTCAAATTTAATGATAACTGTATGGTTCCTTATGTATCCAAAGTGTTTCCAATTTGTGTTTCTGAAATTGTAAATTGTTTACTTATACTCAACTAGTGGAAGGATGTTCCTGTGATGCCAATCGTTGTATCAACCCCTGCTGAACTGGTGGAAAAAATGCAATATTATTTTTTGTTGCGTATCAGGTTCCGCTGCTGTTAAAGATGTAAGTGTCTTATTTGTGCCATCTTTCTCATCAAGAGTTTGAAATTGAAATTTAATGATCATTATCAAAAAATTCCAATTAAAATAAATATCTTTTGAATTCTATTTTCAAGAACCAAACGTGAATTGAAATAATTTCTAAAGTAATTATTCCTTCGCAGATAAAAAAACGTTTTACTTTGATTTTCTTTTTTCTTGAAAGTGGTGTTATTTCAATTCTGATCACCACTCAGCAAGTAAAAAAAGAAAAAAAAAAATTATATATTATCAGGGGAAATATTTAAAATATGCTTAAATTGTACAGCAAAAATATAAAATTGTTGATATAGAAAAAAAATTATTTTTTTATTAAGAAGATTATTTAAAAAAAAAAAAAAAAAGTTAAAAAAAAAAAAGTGAGAGAGAGCAAACTTGCAAATCAAATGGGATAGTTTTCGTAATCCTTGAATATTCACATTTCTTTAATGTGATTATGCTGGTGAATCAATATTGTAATCATCTTGCTAATGTGAGCAATCCAATTCCTCACTACTTGATTCAAAACATCAAAATACAATAGAACAGTACTGGTATACCACATTTGGGTATATACATTATACTCTCAATATCGCGAAGATCGAAGGGACGGTAAAAAAAAATTGAGTTATCGAGTTTTCGAGATAACAAGGTCATAATTATGGTAAAATAATATTGTACAAATTATTCACGATATGTAAAAATAAGTGGGAACTTGCTATGAAAGTTGAAAAGAAGTCTTAATACAATAACAAAAATTTAAATATTTAAAATGAGCCAAAAATAATAGAGGAAAAAGAATAAAAAAGAATGCTCTAATGAAGTAGCAAAATGTAGTGATTTATCACAAACTAAACTCATCAAAGATTTAGATTACCAAAGTTGCAGAAAGGTTTCAAACTAATTTTGAGCACCTTGGAACAAAAGAAGTTGGACAAAGGATTGCACCATTCCCTGTGTCTCTAAAGGGATTTTCCGTTCATCTCCCCTTTTTGCAGAGATGAAAATAGAGTCAAAAGGTTCAACGAAATGACGCGAGATGGAGGCGAAAAGTTTTAGGTAGGTTTTTTGGGCTTCTCAGGAGAACTTACATTTTCTTACACCCCTGAGCTCTAGAATGAAAGTAACAGTAGAGTTTCAGTAAGCTTCATGGAATTGTTCCTAACACCTGAGAGAAATTAATGTATCTGAAAAAACATATATGACTTCGAAAAATAATCTTCGAAAAATGTTTCCCAATGAAGGTTTGGAGTAATTTTTGATTCCAAATGAAGTTTTTGTTTTAATGTTGAAATCCAGGTATTTTTTCCTTTTCTGATAAACCCTTACTCCTACTCTTTATTCTTTAAGATTCACATTTTATTGCCATTGGAGATCGTTTCACTGCTTTGAATGAAGTAATCCGTATTTTTTAAATTTTCATGTGTGCATAAATTTTTCTTTTTGGTAATCTGTTCTTTTCTATAATAATTATTATATTCTAATGCATTTCTAATAATTCTGTTTGGGTCTCTTTTCCCTCTTTTGAACGAATAGAGTGATTTTCTTTTTTTCAAATACAACTCCTCATTATATTGCTCCTCGATATATAGCTCATTCGAATATATTGCTCTTTTCTTGTCTCCCCAAATATTAAAGCCTAAAAAAAGCCTTGCTTTAAGTTTGAAACCAGTCATGAAAACATATAGGAAGGAAAGAAATATCCATACGAAAATCATTAAGGTCTGATTTATATCTTTACTTTTTTATTTTGCTTCTTTCGGAAAAAAAATCCGAGCCATGCTTCGCTAGAAACTACTAGTATTTTCCGCAATGCATCTGTGGCCTTATTAGTATTCTAAGGCCTTCATTCTGCATTTTTTTCCATGAAATGAATGATGTTCATAAAAATTTTAAGTCTCAAAATTTTTGCTTTTATGAGTTAAAACATTTTGGGAAACATACCAACATTGAATCTGGCTTTGCCCAAAATTGCTAAGTGTGTTTGAGATTTCATTCCTTTTGTAATCAATGTCATTAAATTTTTAGTTTGTGTTAACCTAACCATAATATAGATTTCAATTATTGATAATTCTTTGTTACATAAAGTAGGTTTACTTTCATTAAAAATATGTTATATTGGTATTTTACCATATTGGTATATGTTAACAAGATCATTAATTAAAATCAGTTCATTTTATTTTGTTAAATTTTACATTTTTAGAACGTGTTGCCCTAAATTACAAGTCGGCATTCATTAACCTTGAAATTTTTATTTTTAAGTGACTGGAAATGTCAGGGAATTTCATCCTTGAACTTTTGTGGCAACCCTGGCTTGCCAGACTTCTCGGTTTCAGACAAAATCCCCTTGTCCAGGCCAGTTTACTTCCTGTCTTGGTAAAAGATAAATTTGATTATAGATGACCAAAAAAGTCTAAAAAATAATGAACTATGAAGTATTATTTAATATAGAAACTTTGTCATTAGCAACTGTGACTTGTAAAATTAATATTGAGTTGGCTTGGAAAAATTTTTATAACAAGATTAAAACCTAAAAACAATTTCTGGAAAACGTACTAGCTAATGAAAAGTACATGCAAAATATTGTTCATATTTCTATTCCTCATTCAAAACGTTTCTTCTTACTCAAGTATGAGTAACTTATAAATATTAAAATATAAGAAATGTCATGGTCGAAATTTATCTGCTTGTGTTATATGTAGTCAATTCTCAATAACTCAAAATCCCAAGGGACCGGGCTAAAGTCTTTGAGGTATAGTGAGTTCGAGTTATGGGAAGTTTTCACAACAGTCTCGAGAGTTTGGGACCCAAGAAAACTTCGAGATAAAGGAATGTTCAAGTTATAAGCTTCGAGTTATCGAGATCCGACTGTATTATTACCCCCTGATTTTGGTTCATAATTAGCAGGGAAGCCACTGAGTTCTACTACTAAAAATAGCTGCTTTAGCAGCCAGTAATAAGAAAAAGTCTCTAAAATAGTCACCAGATGCAAAAAAAAAAAAAAAAGTTTCAAATAATCTCCCCTTTTTTTTGAACAGTATTTGTCATTGTAATGCAATGCAACTTCCACAAATGGATATAAATTGACGCATAGTTAGTGAAACCACTCAAAGCAAGGGGCCAGATCCTTTTAAATAAACACCAAACAAACAAGTACTGATGTGTTCTAATACATTTTCAAATTTTCTGACTGATACAGACAACCGTAAAATTCGGAATAAAAAACAGTCAACAGAAATTGCCAGCAAAAATAATTACTTCTTTGCAAAAATCGCAATCGCAAAAACTAACCCTTTACAAAATTATGATCGCAAAAATGAGCCCTTTACAAAAATTTTCAATTGCAAAAACTAAATTTTCATACAAAACTATTAACATCACACATTTCTGATCATGATCCTTTTCTTTCAATTAATTTTCCTACTTTTTAAAATGCTAATTTAAAAATAATAATGAATCATTGTGCGACTCACTGTATCCCATAACCTCAGGTTGGGATACAGTGAGACAAAATTTCATGGTTTCCTTTTTTTGTTTTTTCAAAACTTAAAATAATAAAAATATTTGTGTCTCAAAAGATTGTACACTTAAAATGCATTACAAATCGACCTTAGCTTTTTTCTTATAGAATTTAGGTTCTCAAATTTATTTATATTTTTTATCTCACTGTACCCCCACTCCCCCGTGACTGTTTTCTTACTAACTTAGGGCTGCCACTGGCAACTAAAGCGACTATTTTTAATCAATGGCGACTATTTTAGCTTAGATATGAGTTAAATGACTATTTTGCAAATTATGGTAAAAAAAGGTGACTAGTTCAGTGAGAAGGTGACAGACTGGGTTGAGTGAGAAATAAAATGTTCAATGTTTAAAATCCAAATTAATAAATGAAAAGAAAGATTCAAGTTTCAACGTGCATCAACATCAGTTGTGTCAAATTATTTTACATTTTTTTTTCTGTATTTTTGACATTTTTTTTTTTTCATTTCTCTAGTTTTTGTGTTTTCTTCTTCTAAAATATTGCAATGATATTCTAGCCTTTTTTGTGCTCTTTCTTCAATTTGATCTTTGTATATCCTCTTAGAACCTAAGAAAACACTTATTGCTACGCTAGAGAAAGAAAACTCTTTTGTATCAGTTTACCTTATTACACAGATTATTATGGTCTACTTTGTCTGAAATGTCATTCGGCTTATGTTAGTTACAAATGAATTTTTCACGGAATGGTCAGAAAGTGTCCCTATTTTCGCTTTACGAGGTTTAATTTGGATATTTGATGAGGTAAAAATACAAAACTGTTAGATCATAAAATAAATTAAAAAAAAAAAAAAAACAACTTCTTTTTCAAATCAGAATTCAAGGTGGGACACAGTGGGACAGTCTCACCTTGGACCAACTACAATTCTCTCTCTGTACCCAACTCTGCCTTTTTCTTCTAATTCAACATTTTAAGAGGTTTGTTTGAAGCCTATCCTAAATATTTTGAGTGATAATTAGCTGCATATATGCTAGTAATCAAATAGCTAATTTTTTATTCATAAAATTAAATGTTATAAATTGATGCAAGCGAGAGACAAAAAAACATTGCTTGCCTGAAATCAGAAAAATAACGATCATTTGATTGAAAACGCAAGCAAAAAACTTCAAATCCTCCAGAATCCTCCTGGCCAAGTGCTGCAGATTCATAGGAACGTAGCATCCTTTACCGATTATAGTTAAAAAATCCAAAAAAAAAATAGCTTTGTCCCACTGTACCCTGTATTTCACTGTGCCCCCCCCCCCCCCCCATTCATAGCATTGATAATGAACGACCCTCAAAAGCATTCAAAAAATCAGCAAAGGATATGTGTGTACCCTTTTAAATACTCCCAACACGGTATGCCAGTTGCACATTTCAGAAATCTGGCAAGCCTATGTATTGGTCCATCATTTGCCCCTTACCCCTGTATTTTTAATAACATGAAAATGGCTGTGTTTCCAACAACAAGGATACAAAAATGTAATAATAAGTAGGTAATTTTTTTTAAAGCTTTTTTAATCTAATTCTTATAGATTATGGAAAAACCGGAGGGTGTTTTAGAGGGCATGGATCACCATCCCGGAAGAGCTTACGTGGAGATGTCATCAGTGGATCCATCCACAATATTACGGTATTCTGAGGTGAGACATAGCTTCATTTCTGAATAGAAAATAATTCATTTGAAGACTGAAATAATGTCTGAAAAAGCTCAAAATTGTTTTTAACTTATCAAAGCCTTAATTAATGTGCTACCAATGACACCATTTTGTCCAAACTAGGATAAAAGCACCCGAATAAGAGATACCTTTCGATTTTGCCGCTTACAATTAACATTATTAAGACAACATATTATGATATTGACTCTAAAGTTAAATTCAGGATTGCGTATTTAGGTCATATCTCGTGACTTTAGCCTACTCATGCATTGAAATCATGCTGCTGTAGCCTCTTTTCTACTAATATCTTAAAATCAAAAGAAAAGATTCGCAGTAGTGTCTTACGGTGATCTAGCTTGCACTGTGTGATACCATTTTTCTTGCTTGTGCATATCAATATGATAAATGGTTTAGGTGTAAACTTCTGATCATTTGAAAAGTATTTAAAAAGGTAGTTTGTAATTAATTTTTAGATTTTTCCATTCATCACACCTTCTTTCATGTTTCAGTTTTTTGTTTATTTTAATTCATTTATGTGTTGTTGCTTTTTATATTTTACTATAACTGAAGTTGTAACGTGTAGGGGCAAATAGTGTTTTAACTTTTTCAATTATGTTAAAAAAAATCCAGCCTGATAAACTTTTATACAGCAATCACTTGCTGATTCTATATTGTATCTGTATTTTTTGCTCCTGATACCTCCTTTCATGCTTGAAACAGTTCTTGACAGGTGTATTTTATGCAGGCATGAAAATTTTCCACCTTTTAGCAGAAATCTACATTTTTTAAAGGCTTTCTGGTTGTTAATTAGGTTGATCTAAATTCATTGAGACCATCAATGACTAGGAATATAGAAGGGTAGAGATGTAGCTTTTAAATAGATTTCTTGTAGTTTAATTGAAGTTTTATCATTTCAAACGCATATACATAAAAAATAATTTGTTTTTGAAACATGCTAGCTTATCAAACACATTCATGGCCAAAAAATGGTGTGCTGACTTTGACAAGATGGTGAAAAAACCTGGAAATCAGGAAAAAGTCAGGAAACTTTATTGATCAGAGAAAAGTCAGGAAATTTTAAAAAAAATAACAAAAATCCAGGGAAAATTGATTGAATTAAAAAAAAATGCCTTTTTTGCTTTGCTTTTCAAAATTAAGTACCGTAATTCCCTGTGCATTATTCGCCGATTATCTGTTTAAAAAATGTAAAATTAATGTGGTGTGAATTATATGCTGCTACCTATTTCTACACCTTTTTCCCTGTGACATTCATGTATTTAACCTTCACTTATAAACCAGGTTCACTTATGAAGACTGCTTCTGTGCTTGTAGGGTTATTTATTTTAGACAGCATGAATTTTCTTTTCACATGTTTCATGCTGCATAAAAAAAAAAAAAAAAACACAGACAAAGGAGCCCTTGTACCATCCTAAGGTCCTTGCCTTTACTCATTGTCTTAAAATTAGTAGCATACTATAATCGCAATGTCAAGAAGAAATTTTTATTAGATTAGTTTTGACAAAAGTTTAAAACTTACTTATTCCTGTTTTAAATTCATTTGCTAAAATTGAATGTTGAATCAAAATTGACTTTGCTTTTTGCCATTGTATTTTTTGCTGTCGCAGCAGTTCATACAAAGTTTTTTTTTCTCTTCCAACTTTAAAGACTTTATTTTAAAACCAAAGTTGTTTTGAAACAAATAGATTTTTTGTTTATTTATATTTATTTTACTGTTATTTTTTTATTTTTATTTATTTTTTGTTATGAGTTTCAAACTTGTTTGTTCCAAAGGTAATCTATTTTCCTCCCATAAATATTGAAATCATTTGAAATTGAGTGACACTTGTGTACATAAGTGAATATTTTAGTTATTTTCAATAGTTAAAAAGAAGCTATACTCATTCTTTAACACCTAAGTTCTTGATTAGAGAATAGCTCCATATGGATAGATTTCAAAAGGTTTTGATTTGTTTTACAAAAATATATCTGTTTACCGAAGTATAATTAAATTACTTCTATACTTTCAGTGCTACTTGTTGATCTTGTAGCAATTATTATGCTACTTCAAAATTTAGTTCAAAATTAATTCAATATTAACTTTATAGTTATATCATGGTTAGACTTATGTCTTTAAGAGTGATTTTAATAATTTCTTAGAATTCTTATGCTAAATGGTGACTGGAAGTAAAGATAGTATATTTGTTTCCAATTTCCTAAAATATTTCCATGTAGATAACTTAATATACTACTTCATATTTTATATTCTCAATGAAGTTCACTTGATAAGTTTTTCTGAAATTATTATTTCAATTAGAAAAAAGTGCTTTTTAAAGTTTATTTTTAAATAACAGCTTAAAAAGTTTTAAAGAATGCATTTTTTATAGACATACAATAATTTTCAAGTAAAGCAAAGAGAGGAAAACATTATCATTGGTAACGTAAATCAGGGAAGTTTGGTGAACTTAATCAGGGAAAAATCAATTTTTTTTTCACAGTTCCTTTCACCACCCTGTTTAAGATTCTAATCTTTTTGCATCTGAAAGTATTTCAATTCTTCTGAAAGTTAAAAGCTATTTTAGCCACTGCTTTTTTTAATCTGCTCATATTATTTTGTAGTTCAAGAAATTATTTTTCCTACATTTTTGTTATCAATAAATCATTTGTAGTTTTCAATTTGTTTTCAACTAATTTTATTATTTATTGTCATAGGCGGATTTAGGCCGAAAGTTTTGGGGGTGCAACAATAACGAGAATCTGGAGGGGGGGGTATTCCCGGAATAACAAGGCAGTGGCGAAATCAGAAAGTAATTTTAGGGCGGGGCGCACTTTTAAGTCTAAAAAACGCGATGTATACCATATTTAGTAATATTAGGGGATTGTCAATTCCTAACATTTGAAACTGCAGAAAGTCTTCAACGAAAGTCGATGTTGTTAGAAACAATGGATGAATCCAGCTTCTAGTTTGGAAGGGCATTCACGCCCCAGAAAAAATTGCAATAGTAGTTTTGAAAACGTAGTTTTACAGTTCTTGGTGATATTTTAGGGGCAAGAAAGGTACGTGGGACTCCAAGGCTATTTTTAGAAATTTAAGTCTTATAAATGTGATTATAGTCCATATTTATAGTTTGGGTTAGGAATGATACTTATGGACTGTCTCCAATCGATTTTTTGAAAAACAGATAGAAATACTTCCATCTCCCAAAACTACCTCTTTAATTTTTTATAATTGAAGTTCCAAAAACGCTATGGTGGACAAGTTTTGATGCTGTTACTGGATGGGGTGTTCTGGAGCTCTCCCCCGGAAAATTTTCGAAGTTGAAGTCCTAAAAATGTAGTTCCTATGTAATACTCCATGGTATTAAAAAAAGAATTCTCCCACTAAATATTATGAAATAGTAATTATCAAAACCAAAATATTAACAATCCTTTGATAATATTAGAAAAGGGGAGTGGGAGGCCGTTGTTCGAATATTTTCCAAAATTACAGTCTTAAACACATGAGTGTAAGACCATATTTGGTAACGTTAGGGACACTGCAGTTTTTCAAAACCGAAGCTCCAAAAAGGCAATTTTAAATGATTTTCAATGTTTTTATGTGATTAGGGGATCTTTCTTGAAAATTTTGTGAAAGTAAGCCCAATAAACTTAAATTTGAGATGCTCTGTAATAACTTTGGCTGGAGAGAGGCTTCGTAGAAGAAAAATTTTGAGGATATTTTTCAACATTCTTTTTTTTTCTTCTTAAAGTAACTGCGTTTTCCCAAAATGAGATCTTTTCTTCCATTCAATAATAAAGAATATTTTTTTTAAAACATCAACTCTGCATTTTGTGGGGAGGGTCACCAGTCTTGTGCCCCCTCCCCCTGTATGCAGCATGGCAGGCAGGGCCTGATTACTGAATAGACCAACTAGGCTGTGTCCTAAGCTATAATTACTTCAATATAATACTAATTCAAATGGCTATAATTACTTCAGTCTATTGCTAAAATTGTTTCAGAAAATAGCTAAAGTTATGAAGTTTAAATACAGGGGAGCCCCAAAATGTATTTGGCCTAGGGCCCCTTGATGTCTTAATCGGACCCTGACTGCAGCAAAATGTCCGGGAGTCCTCCTTCAAAAATTTTTGAAAATTTACCTTAAAAATGTTAATTGATTTCGGAGTAGATTTCATTGATAAAGTTTGTTACAACAGTCATGTTTTTTTTTTTTGGGGACTTTAGCCATAGTTGTTTTAAAATAGAGGAATTGGTATTGATATACGAATTAATACCCAATTACAGAACAGGTAATTATTCTATACAATAACACAGCACTGAAGAATAAATTGTTTGAGAAATTTCTTTATTTGCATGAAATTATTTATTAGGGTTTTTTTTCCCAAATGGATAAAATTACTTTAATTCTTAATATGAAAGCACAGTTATGTTTTCCTTGCACTAGCGAAGTGTGGTGATACACTGGATCAGTGGTTGGAAAAACTACATTTTTTTTGTAGCGAACTACAACTACAACTACTTTGTTACAAATGTAGTTAATTACAACTACAACTACTTTTTTCAAAATGTAGTAACTACAAACTACTTCTGAAATGTAGTCGCTACTTTGCTACTTTCCAAAAAATAAGTAAATACAAAGCATACACAATAGGTTGTCCCTCAAAAAATGAAAGTCAATTTTTCAAATTGCATACACTCTTGTATTTTTCCTCTTGTGTAAAAACAATCGTGAAAATAAATCACTTTTAAATTTAAAAAAAAAAAAACACCTTCAAAAAATATCCAGGAACTAAAAAGCAAAAAATAACTGATTACACTTACATTCTATTTCCTACCCAAACATAGAAATGAAATTTATTTTAATTAAATGAAATTCCAGTACAAAAATCAACTGAACTAAGCACCGAATTATAAAATAAACACTGATTTAAATTGCTATACGATGAATTATTTTAAATACCTAACTAGTTATATACGATCTCTTAATTTTTAATAACCTTTTGAAGTCGGGGCCGCCTATAAACAACTACATAACGCAACTGACAGCCCACCGAATCCTGAATTAAACACTAATTTAACTATACGCGAAATTAGTCTTTAAAACTAAACCTACACAGTTACGTTAGGTAGTAGTTTATAGGAGGCTCCGATTTCAAAAGGTTATTAAAAATTAAGAGATCGTATATAACTAGTTAGGTATTTAAAATAATTCATCGTATAGCAATTTAAATCAGTGTTTATTTTATAATTCGGTGTTTAGTTCAGTTGATTTTTGTACTGGAATTGTAATGTTTGGGTAGGAAATAGAATGTAGATGTAATCAGTTATTTTTTGCTTTTTAGTTCCTGGATATTTTTTGAAGGCGGGGTTTTTTTTTAATTCAAAAGTAATTTATTTTTTGCTTGTTAGTGGTGTAAATAACACGGCGAGCATCTCGGAGACTTTCGACGACTGTGTGGAAAGGCTTTTGCAAATGCGTAACTAATTACAAAAAAAATTATCTTCATCATAAGTTGTTCAACTTTATCAAAGTTTGCTTTCCGCAAGCAAATGCACGAGTCACTAAAAAAAATAAATAAATAAACGAAATCGCTTTAAGTTTAAATTTGTAAAATTGTAAATTTTTGAATTGTAATATTGTAAATTGTAATTTATGTTTCACAATACGTGTCATGTAACTCGTGATAAAAGTCGCATGTTTCTTCACATGGCCCCACTATAGATGAAGTTTAAAAATTCCACTAGAATGAATTTTATGTTTGTTTCAGAGAATCCTTAATTCAAAATTTTCATTAGCATTACTCCTAATAATCTATTTTTTTAGTACCGTATATACTCGCGTATAAGTCGAGAAATTTTGTCCAAAAAATGAGATCAAAGGAAGGGGGGTCGACTTATACGCGGGTCAAATTTTCCGAAAAAAATTTTCCGATCAACGAGAGCTGGGAAGCTACGAGAAATGCCGATGTGCGGTTACAGGTAGTCGCTGATAAGTTGCTAGTGTGAAAAAGTAAACTTATTCAAAAATAATAACTAAAAAAACCTAAATAATACACATAAGTAAAGATAATTTTATTCCTCTTTATTAAGGATCAAATCAGCAATTAACAAATATCGTGAAACGTATTAAAATATTTATCGTCAACAGTCACGCCATTCAGACTGAGAGTGCGTTCGACGAGCACGACCGGGAGCGACCGGTTAAAACGCCGCGGTTAGTAACTGGTTACTTACCGGTGACCGGTGAGGTTCGTCGAACGCATCCTTTGATATCATTGACGATTCTGTAGCCGCCGATGTATAGGATGACGCGATGACGGAAGCGGACTTAGTTTCTTTAACTATAGGTAAAGAAAGTATATACCTTTGTTTTATGTCCTTTGTTTATCAATGGGTTTTATATTTAATCGTTTGTGAGGGAAATTGCATGAAATTTATTGTTTTACCCTTAACTTTTCCCTAAAGAACAAATAGGGTAAATCAAAGATTTGGAACCTAAGTTAAACCACCCCTAAACAAAACCACCACTAAACAAAAAAAAAAAAAAAAAAGCATAAAAACCGGTTCACTAAGTGAGACGATATACAAAGTTAATAAAGTACAAATCGATTTAAATGTGAGTATGATATTTGAAGTGTTTCCTCAGTTTCATCAAACCTGAACTTGATGACCAATAGACCGCCGAGGAAGTATACCGTTTCAAACAAAAAAAGAATTTTCCTTATCGGTACAGGCAGGGGCGTGCATAGAAATTTTGGAGCCCATCATAAATGACTTTTCCGGACCCCTCTCCATATTGTTAACCCTATATTTCACCCTTAGGTATAAAAATATTGGGCCCCCTTTAGGCTCGGGCCCGGGCCAACAGGTGTCCCTCCCCCCTCCCTGTGCACGCCCCTGAGTACAGGTGTCTTCGAGTATTTATGAAACATTCTATAAAGGAAAAACAAATCCGACGAATTCAGAACCTCCTCCTTTTTTTTTTTTGAAGCCTGTTAATTAATATAACCCTAATTTCAAATTGAACTGGCGGCATCGTGAAATAGTAAATCTAGAATATTGGTCAAACTTTAGAAATCATACACAGTTATAATGTATATTATTGAAGAATATAAATTAAATCGTGGGGGAGGGGTGGTCTGTATTCAATTCCCCCGCAATTGAACACTAAATATATTTAAAAACTTGAATATTAAATAAAGAACATTATATTTTAGTGCCAAAATAAAGTTATTTAGTAGTAAATAAAATAGTAAGGTAATTGATTCAACTATTAAAGCAGCAAAATATATTTAATTTACTGCTTTGCTACGCAGTAATAAATACATTAGTAACACCTATAATAAAAAATTACCATGCGGCGCAGCGTTGAGAAAATTAATCATTCATGTGCCTCGAGAATTAAATATCGTTTAAGAGAAAGCCAAAACCTTAGGTGTGGAAATGCACCGATCACAGCAAAACCACGTGACCGTGACGTATGAAATTTAAAGTTTCTTGGATTTCTCCGCGACCCCTTATCAGATCCAGAAAAAGTTACAATGGGACCATCTGGGAAGTATACCCTTCCAAACAATTTTTTTTTTTTTTTTTTTTCAAATCGGTCCAGTAGTGTTGGAATAATTCGAAAACATACATAAAAAGCCGCAATACGAAATCATAACCTCCTTTTTTGAAGTCGGTTAAAAAGTTTCATATAATTTGCACAACGGCAACCCGTGTCGACTTGCACCTGAAAGTGTAAAACAGTACTTGTATGCTAGGCCAAATCGAAAAAAAAAACTTTTTTTAGAAACTCGAAATTTATGTTAATAAAACGTTGCCCCTATACCCAACACCCCACATGTATCACAAGAACATTTATTGAAATTAAAAAACATTTAAATATGCCACACTTGACCTAAAATTTATAATTTTATTTAAAAAATTGATTTTTTTTTCAGTTATCTTTCAAAAAATTACATATAAATTTAAATAGAATATCAAGTTCAAAAATTACTGGCGAACACATTTACAGATCAACAATTACAAACGAATAATAAAAAAATAATATATTTTAAATGAAAAATTTAACTCAACCTGAAAAAAATCCATATCTTTGAGAACTATGTGGGAGACTTAAAAATTGCAGGAAAACAAAAATTTCTATTTAACGCTAATTCCCTACTTTTCTACTTTACTGTTTATATTTTTCAGCTTAATAATTTCGTAAAATCTTACATATCTGAAAATATGTATCAAAAACTTAATTTTTTGAAGAAAATTATAAATGTTAGGCCACGTGTGGGATATCTAAATGTTTTTTTTTTTTTTTGAATAAATATTTTTGTGGTGCATATGTGGGGTATAGAAGCAACGTTTTATCAACAGAAATTTTGAGTTTCTAAGAAAATTATTTTATTTTAATTTGACCTAGTACTACACAAGTGCTGGTTCACACTTTCAGACATAATCGGCACTTTGTTGCCGTTGTTCAAATTATATGATTTTTTTTTTTTTTTTTTTTGACGTAAAAGGATAAAATATAAGAAAGTGTGCGACTTGAAAAATCAACTTTCGATTTTTTTGGGGGGCGGGACACCCTAATACACAAACACACCGTAAGAGAATTGAACAAAAAAAGATTGATAAATTAGCTCATCAGAAGACACTAAGAAAAATGTCCGTTATCATACTCTTATACACTGTAATGCTCGCATTTATTGTAAGTCCTCCAGAACAGTTCAATTTAATCCTTTTCTTTAACAGTTTCAGTAGCTTCTTTTTATTTGGTGAATACTGTCAAAAATTTAAGCCTAGCTAAAATATTTTTGTTTTTCAATCTTCGGTCTGTTCATGTAAAATTCATCAAATTTTCAACTTGCGAAATCACCGATATCTTCATTTTCACGAAAATAAGTGCTTTTTTCAATGTAAATATTGGTGAAATATAAAAAATTACGACGGCAAACAAACTAAAGGCGTCGAACACATAGCAGGTATGGCGTCAAAATGAAATACCTGAGGTTAGCTCGTATTTTTATTAGTCTTATTTCTCATTGCATCTGCTGATGTACTTGTGTAAAATTTGCGCCAGTCAAATTCGTTTGAACATGGATTTTTTTTTTCAGTTTATTTGAAAGTAGTTTCCAGAAATCGCTACAAACTACTATTTTTTGTAGTTAACTACTCACTACACTACTTTTTTTAAAAAGTAGTGCGCTACACTACAAACTACTCAAAAATGTAGCTACTACAGTAGCGTCGCTACTTGTAGCGCGCTACTTCCAACCACTGCACTGGATTCAAGTAAATTTATTAGTATAGCAGCTATGAATTTCTTTTCCCCAACTGCGTTTCTGGGTGAAATATACTAAATTATTATTATTTTTTTTTAAACCCAACCAAAAATTTTGGGGGTGCGGTGCACCCCCTGGCACCTCCGTAAATCCGCCTATGTTTATTGTTTACCTTTAAAAGTATTTTTAATTGAGGAGGGTTGTTCTTTTTAATGATCTATTTGTAAGAGAATGGTTCATTCTTTTGATCTGTTCATTCAACTCGTTCATTTGAACAACTTCATTTATTTTAAAAAGTTGCAGCTAATCTCTCTGCCTAACATACTCATGTACATTCTAAAAGCTTCATTAGCTCAGTAAAATTCTTTGAAGGAAAAAATAACTAAAATGATCTAAACGAAAAAAAAAAAAAGCCTATGAACAATAAACCAAAGAAACTTTATTCAGGTTTCGATGTATAAAGAAATTGTAGTTCATTTTGTAAGCTGTTTCTTAGCTGCCAAATCGTAAGCTATGTTTTCCATTCCAAAAATTACAGGATCTATTTCAGCATGTCAAAAAATTAAGTTATTAAATTTTTAAAAATACAGCACTAGTAATGGTAATACTAGTTATATTATTACCAGTAGACCATGTATGACGAAAAAGTAACATCAACTATGGAGAGAGAACGTTCCCTGGCTTATTGGCCATAGTCTAAAGGAAAAAGAAAAACCAAACGTATTGTCAAGCTCTGTGGCAGACATCATTGGTGGATGGGTTTGAAGTGACTAATGGTCTGATGCTCCAGTCGAGGTCTTCCTCGACGTTCTTTTGACAAAAAAAAAAAAAAAGGCAGACGAGATGCTCGGCCACCAGGTTTACTGAAAACCCACACACACAGAGCGTTATCTTCAAAAGAACTCAAATCACTACCTGAGACAGAAGAAGGCTGTCATCAAAACCCTTACTCACCGAGCGGAAAGAATCTGCGAAACCCCACATTTTAAGGAGGACCTGAAACATCTTGAGCAAACATGTCTAGCTAATGGATTCACTACACAGGGAATTAGATTAGCCCTTCATCCCAGGAGATCTCACAGAAACAAACAGGCAACTGCCCCACCTGAACCATTAGGGAAAGTGTTCTTACCCTATCTACACAGAGTTAGACGGAAATGGAAAACTTCTAGAAAAACACAACATTAAGACCGCGTTCAAGCCCATCACTCAACTAAGGAATTGTTATCGCCCTGTGAAAGACCCCAGTGATCCTTTCTCTACCTCAGGAGTGTACAAAATTCCGTGCTCTTCTGGATCAGTCTATGTTGGAACCACCAAGTGCAGAATCAAGACTTGCCTTTTCAGAGCATGAACCTCATTGCCAGCTAGGACGCTGCGAGAAATCAGCAGTAGCTGAACAAAGCCAACAAGAAGAAGTCCATGACATCAAATTTAAAGACACTGAAAACTGGTCACAACATCCCATTACTATGCCCGCCTTCATCACGAAGCTATTGTTATTATATTACTTCAAACATTCGGTAAATTTCAATAGAAAAGAAGAAAACTTCAATTTGCCAAAAACATGGCACCCTGCCCTTGGATCTTCTTGCCACGATGGCTTAAAACAGACTGACTTACGCTTTCATTTTGAATCTGAAGCCGCTCCTATTTTCTATCAGTGCATCAATCCGAGGAGACCGCCATCCAATCAGGAACCGGCATCCACCAGCAGTTTGGGAACGCCATCCAATAAGGAACCAGCGGTTTGTCTTAAATACCAGAGTGACTGGAGCAGCAGCCATCACTTTAAACCCATCCACCGATGATGTCAGCCGCAGAGCTCGATGAAACGTTTAATTTTTTTCTTTTCCTTTAGATCATAGCTCAATAAGCCCGGAAACATTCTCTCTCCATACTGATGCCGGCCGTGAAAGCCTTAAGCAGTTTTTAACAACAAATATATCGGCAACTGAGCTGGAGTACCAGATAACTTAATTAAAAAAAATACTCATCTAAAAATATTAGGGGAATAGAAAAAAAAGCAACTCTTTTTAAATGTTGAAACAAATTAGACAGTAATAATAATTAAAAAATTAAGCCAAATCAATATAGGTGGTAGTTGATAGGGATGTTATAGAAGACAAAAGATTGGCCAGAAAAGCAATACAAGGTATTTTTAGATATAATTTTGGCAACAGAAAGTGTGAGAAGGATTTTAACAGGTGCAAAGGACAGGAAGTGGAATGTCCAAACATTTTGTTAGTAGCCCAAACAAGTTACAAAAACATGAACGACACATTCCTAATTTTTAATGCATTTAATAACATCCTCATATCAAACTCATACTCTGCTTGTACTTATTGCAGCAATTTTCAATCCATATGGAGTTAAGCTTTTTTTTTTCAAACTGGTGCTTTCATGCCTGTTTATTACATTGTGTATTGTTATGTGTATTTTTTTTTTTGATAATTATATATTATTATTATTATTATTATTATTATTATTATTTTAGAATGTGAATGCTAGAGGTGGAACTTATTTGACTGCACAGATTGGGCGCTCCAGACCCGCTGCCTATTTGGGGAACACCATCATCAGGGCATCCGGTGATCGAGAAACTTTCTGCAGGTGTCAACCGTGCTTCGTTTCTTTTTGTAGTCTTTCTATTTATCTGAGCTGTGAGTATCCTATATTGTTATGGAAATTTGTAAAAAATACTAGTGGGACCAGAAAGTAATGTATTTTTCAAATGAACAAGTTTTCAAAAGTATTTACGAGGCATTTTTTTAAGAAAGTGCCGTTTTGAAATGAAAAAAAGAAAATAGAACAAATACAGATTGGACAACGAAATTTAGTGTGCAAAAATCTGCCACAGTTATGCTATTTTTCAACGTTGCTCCTGTTTAGTGCTTCCAAGCATTTGTCATAGTGTGGTACAGGTTTTTGTATATCTATTCGTAGAAAGTTGTTGTGTGTTACCATGAGGTAACGTTCTCTGAGCTCATCATTGATTTTGTGCCATCAACGGCCAAGGAAAGACTTTAGATGCCAAAGCAAATGAAAGTTGCTGCTAGCAAAGTCGGGGCAGGCCAGAGAATGCAAAAACGTCCTAGTCAAAGCCCTGTAAGAGAACTCATGGTTGACTACCCAGGCAGCAACTTTCTACAAATCGGTGTACAAAAATCAGTACCATCCTGTGACAAATCACAAGAGCAATGTCGAAAAATAGCGTAAAGGGGTAGATTTTTGTCCTATAAATTTCTTTGCTCTTTCCTGTACTTGTTCTTTTTTATTTCAAAACTACTTATTTTAAAAACATACCTCATATTTTTAATCAACATTAATTACCCTTAATATCAACTGCCTTTAGTCATCTAGTATACAAATTTCAATCCTGTATCGATAAAAATCAATTGATTTTTGGAAAAGAATGTCTGGAAATGGAATCTTGGATGCGTGCCAAATTTTCGAATTTTGGTCTCATAGTTAGTCTCTTTAGGAATCAGGTGGTGCAATCTGTGACAAGAATGTTTGCACTATTATAAGAAGAAAAGGAGTTATCCTGAAACATCCGCTCAAGGCGAACCCTTAAAAATGAATGAACTGTGATGGGGTGCTTCACCTACCATACTCATCTGACATTGCACCATCTAATTTCCCTTCTTCCCAATCTATGTGTGACAAAGAAAAAAAAATGAAAATTTGTCCGAAATCCAAAATGTTATCACCAGATTTATGCCTTATCTTTAGTGTCTCATTCTATTTTTTCACTTTCATACACAAGTCTGATCACAGTCAACAGGAGAAACTTATTTTCCGACCCCCCTCGTATTTTAGTTTTATCTCAAAATAATACCAGGGTGGCAACAGATCAGGGAGTTCAGCAAAAAGTCAGGGAATTTTATTAATCAAAAAAATATCAAAATTTTGAAAACTAACAAAATTCAGGGAAAATTTATTAAATGAAGAAAAAACTTTTCTTTTCCTCTGCAAAATTAAGTACACTGATTCCCTACACAATTTCCTCCAATTATTTGTTTAATGAAAGTAAAATTAATGAGGTGCAATTATACACTGCTGCATATTTGTGCATCTTTTTTCCTCAATGTCAAAATATTGAATCTTAACTCACGAACCACAGGATGAACTTCCTGCGATTGCTTCTGTATCTATCAAGTTGCTTATTTTACATAGCTTGAATTTTCCGTTCACACATTCCATGCTGCATAAAATGAACAACCCTACAGGCAAAGAGGAAACCGTCATTAAAGTCTTAGCTCCTTAGTCTTTACTCATTGTTTTAAACTAATTAGCGTACTGTAATCAGGATTTCAAGAAAAAATCTTTGTTTTTTAAATTAATACTGTTAGAAGCTTAAAAGTTATTACTTCTTCATATTTTTAATTTAGTTACTAAAATTGAATGAAAATCAAAATCAACTTTATTTTTTTCCATCATATTATTCGCTGTTGCCTCAGATTATATAAAGGGTTTTTTTCAGACTTGAAATTTTTTTTATTTTAAAACCAAGTTGAAACTAATTGATTGTTTTGGGCATTTCAATGTTTGTTACAAAAGTAATCTAAGAACTTTTTTTACCACAAGTAATGAAATCATTTGAAATTAAGTAACCTTGTGTACATAAGTAAAATTTTTTATTATGTTTTAATAGTTAAAATGCTGTATTGATACATTAAAACCAAAGTTCTTGATTACACAATAGCTCAATATGACTGACTGTTAAAAAGTTTAAATTTGTTTTACATAAATATATATGTTATTTACGAAGGTAAAATTACACTACTTTTATATTCACTATCACTTGTTAATGTTGCAGCAATAATTATACTAGTTGAAAATTGAACCACAGGATGAACTTCTTGAGATTGCTTCTGTGTCTATCAAGTTGCTTATTTTACATAGCTTGAATTTTCCGTTCACACGTTCCATGCTGCATAAAATAAACAACCCTACAGGAAAAGAGGAAACCATCATTAAAGCCTTAGCTCCTTAGCCTTTACTCATTGTTTTAAAGTAATTAGTGTACTGTAATCATGATTTCAAGAAAAAATCTTTGTTTTTAAAATTAATGCTAGTAGAAGCTTAAAAGTTATTACTTCTTCACATTTTTAATTTACTTACTAAAATTGAATGAAAATTAAAATCAACTTTATTTTTTGCCATCGTATTTTTCGCTGTCGCCTCAGATTATATAAAGGGTTTTTTTTTTTCAGACTTGAATTTTTTTTTATTTTAAAACCAAGTTGAAACTAATTGATTGTTTTGGGCACTTCAATGTTTGTTACAAAAGTAATCTAAGATTTTTTTACCACAAATAATGAAATCATTTGAAATTGAGTAACCTTGTCTACATAAGTAACATTTTTTATTATGTTTTAATAGTTAAAATGCTGTATTGATACATTAAAACCAAGGCTCTTGATTACACAATAGCTCAATATGACTGACTGTTAAAAAGTTTAAATTTGTTTTACATAAATATATCTGTTATTTACGTAGGTAATGTAGATTTTTTACTTATGTGCAGAGATTACTCAGTGGGAATGGCCAAATATATTTTATTATAAAAGACACAATCACATTACAAACACATAAGACCAAACATTTTTACTTGAACTAATTTTGTACGTTCTGAAGATATAATATTTTAACTGTGTTGCCAACCTGAGACAACTAAACATTAATAATTATTTCTTAACACACCCTCTTAATTATTAATGCTTAAAATAAAAACTTTAAGAAAAATAAGTTACACAATATCGAATTCAAACATAATTTTACTCTTCAGAAGAAAAATAAATAAAACTAGCCAGTCACTTTTTAGAAGTAAGGTTATACAACCAATTTAGATTTAAATTTCTGAAATTTGTTAAATCCCAATGCTTTTGTAAAAATATCTGCAATTTGTTGGTCAGTTGGATAATTATTTACTTTAATTAAACCCTCTTCTACTTTTTCTTTTATGTAATGAAATCTAACATCTATATGTTTGCTACGTCTGTTAAATATCCCATTTTTAATTAAAGTAATAGCACTTTGATTATCAACGTTTAAAGTTAAAGATATACTTTCACTAGTTATTTCTTCAATTAGAGTTTTGAGGTACATAAGTTCTCGACAACACTCTGCTGCTGCTATGTATTCTGCCTCAGTGCTGGAGGTAGCAACAATTGACTGTCTTCTTGAGCACCAACTAATAGGTCCACCACAATAATAAATCACATATCCCGTAGTACTTCTACGTGTTTCACGATCTCCTGCATAATCTGCGTCACAATAACCAATAAGTTCTTTGTCACTACTTTCTTTGGAGTAAGATATTCCTAAGCATGAACTTCCTCTTAAATATCTGAGAGTTCTTTTTAAATTTATGACATCTTCTTTTGATGGATTTTCAAGATGTTGACTGTTCGAGTTCACTGCAAAAGATAAATCAGGTCTTGTTCTGCAGGACAAATATAAAAGACTACCAACTGCTTCTCGAAAAGGAAAAACAACTTCTCCTGATTTTTCTGTTTCATCAACCGAAGTTTTCAGTAATGGTGTATTAACTGGCTTTGAATCTTGCATGTTATATTTTTGAAGTACTTGATCAGCATAAGCTTCTTGAAGAATTTTCAATTTATCAGAACTTGATTCCAGTTGAATCCATAAAAATGAATCTGGTTTATCACAAGATGTTATGTCAAAATCCTTTTTCAAAATATTCAAGAATTCATCAAGTTTACATTTATCAGGTCCAATAAGAATACCGTCATCAACATAAAAAGCCAATATTATGTCATTTCCGATGAAAATACATTGCTCAGATTTAATTTGACGAAAGTTTTTGCTTCTCAAAAAATCAGTTAATCTTTCATTCCATTTCAAAGGAGCTTGTTTTAGTCCATACAATGATTTTTTCAGTTTGCATATTTTAGACTCATCTTCGTAACCTTTTGGCATTCTCATAAACATCTCTTCTTCTAGTTCTCCATATAAAAAAGCAGTTTTAATGTCAAACTTCATGATGTGATAATCTCTTTTCACTGTCAATCCAAACAAAATTCTTAAGGATGAAATGCTCACAACTGGGCTAAAAGTTTGTTCGTAATGTATTCCATAACTTTGTTCACAACCTCTCACAACTAATCTTGCTCTGTATGTATTATCGTTTTTGATTTTAAATACCCATTTATTACTTAGAATCTTTTTGTTTCTTGCAACACTTCTGTCAACAACTTCCCAAACTTCATTCTTTTCCAATGATTTCTTTTCATCTTCTATTGCTTTCTTCCACTTTTCTTTATCTGGTCCTTTTACTGCTTCTTCGTACGAGAGCAAAACATAATCTTTTAAATATTTAGGTAGTTTTCTATTTCTTTTACCACGTCCAAAGTTTTTATAATTTTCTTCGGATTCATCATTTGTATCAGATAATTCTGATAATACACAGTTATCTTCATTTATATCTTCATTTTCTTTATTTTCCACTTCACTTTCTTCCTTTTTAATCTTTTTAATTTCATTTTCTTCACTTTTATCTTCATTTTCTTCGATTTTATCTTTATCTTCTTCACAATCGGTTGGAATAAATAAGAGGTTCCTTTCTTTATTTCTTGGGTCCATGAATTTTACGTCTCTCGAAATTCGTATTCTTCTTTTTTCTTCATCCCACAAACGATAACCGTTGTTAGTGTATCCCACAAAAATAAATTTATTGCTTCTGGAATCTAACTTTTTTAGGTATCCGAGTTTTTTGGCATAAGCTACGCTTCCAAAAATTTGCAATCGGGACAAATTAGGTTCGTTTTGATACCACATTTCAGCTGGTGTAACATCAGTAGCTTCAGTAGGACTACGATTTATAATATAAGTTGCTGTTCTCAATGCTTCACCCCACATTTCTTTTTTCAGACCTGAGTCAAAAAACAATGCACGAGTTTTGTCAAGCAAAGTTCGATTCACTCGTTCAGCTTTAGCATTTAATTGAGGAGAATGGGGAACGGTGTAATCAAGCTCAATACCTTTTGACTTGCACCATATTTTCATTTCATTTGATCTGTATTCTCCACCATTGTCGCAACGAATTTTTGCTACTCGAAGTGACCATTTTGCTTCAGCTTCTTCAACATACTCCTTCAAAATATTAAGAGTTTCAGATTTGTTTTTCATCAAAAATACCATAGCAAAATGTGTGAAATCATCTATGCACGTTAGAAAATATCTATTTTCATCCCATGTTTCTACTTCAATAGGGCCATTTATGTCAGTATGTATTATTTGCAATGGTCTAGTTGCTCTTTGTCTTTCAGTTTTAAATGGAAATCTTACTTGTTTAGCTTTCAGACATACTTCACAATTTTTTGATACATCATTTAATCCTTTTTCTGTTAGCTTAATTCCTGTTGAATTTTTCAATAAACACTTCATGTTCTTAACACACATATGTCCAAGTTTGCGATGCCATACATCTGCATTATTCTTATCTTCTGTCAATAGTGCTTCATTTTCTTGATTCAACCCTACTTCGTAAAGTCCTATTTCATTTTTGTAACCTTTCAAAACAATTTTTCCATCTTTTGAAATTTCTACTCTATCTTCCACAAATTTTACTTCACCATCATTTTTAGTAATTGCATTTACTGACAGCAAATTTTTGCTCAATTCAGGAACATAGAGTACTTGCTTTAAAATGCAGTTATCAGTTTTAAAGGTTCCGATGCTTTTCGCTTCCATAACTTCTGAGTTTTTGGCAAGACCTATTTCAGTTGAAATATTTACAACATCTTCTAGCATTGTTTCATCATTTACCATATGGCTAGAGGATCCCGAATCAATTATCCACTTCTGATAAGATTTTTCATTTGGAGCAAGAAATGAGACATGTTTCTTTGAATTATTTCGAAAATAGCAGTCTTTTTCTACGTGATTAGCTTTTTTGCAAATGCCGCAACGAGGTTGATTTTTCTGGTTTGTATTATCTTTAGTAAAATGCAAAGGACTATTATTTCTGTAATATTTATTTTCTTTGACGTATTTTTCTTGAGTTCTACTTTTAGGACAGTATCTAGCAAGGTGATCTTTAGAATTACATCGAAAGCATTTCTTTTCTTGTACTTTAAATGCCACATTTTGTTCTTTAATTTCAGAATTTTTCTTACTATTTTCTTCATTTAACAACCGAGCTGTCAAGTTAGCTAATGTTTTATCTTCTTTAGCGGTCGATTCCCATGCACTTCGAAAATGTTTATATTTTTCTGGTAAGCTTGAAAGAATTTTAGATATTATCATCTCGTCATCAATTTTCTTATCCAGCGCTTTTAGACGGTATGCTATATTTTCTAATTTACTTATGTGCATAGCAATATCATGTTCAGAATCAAAATTGTAACTAAAAAATTCTTGAAGTAAGCTACATTTTTGTTGTTCAGAATCGCGTTCATAAATTCCGCAAAGTTTTTTGTACATGTCGCAACTATTTTCGCAATTTAAAATATGCATCATAACTTTCTTGTCTATAGTTGTCACAATTATTTTCTGTGCTTGTGCATCTTTTTTCTTCCATAAAGTAAGTGTATTATCATTTAAACCATCTTTTCTTTCAGATCCGTTTACAATATTAAATAATGAA
This sequence comes from Uloborus diversus, assembly GCF_026930045.1. Lineage (NCBI taxonomy): Eukaryota > Metazoa > Arthropoda > Arachnida > Araneae > Uloboridae > Uloborus > Uloborus diversus. Next base: position 213,906,449 of record NC_072733.1, on the reverse strand, counting down.
TGCGATTTAAAAATTATGTTTACCTGGAATTTCCACACTGCAAAGTTACTTTGGTCTTTCAGTTTTTCGACAGAACTCAAATCTTCAGCCATATTAGCCATTTTTTTCCGTACTGCAATTTTTACCTTCAAATTTATTTCTTCTTATTTCACTTTTTTTACTTTTACATTTTAATCGGCCACTCTGCGGTACTCTGGGTCCATGACCTGTAGAGTTTTTACTTTTATGCAGAGATTACTCAGTGGGAATGGCCAAATATATTTTATTATAAAAGACACAAGCACATTACAAACACATAAGACCAAACATTTTACTTGAACTAATTTTGTACGTTCTGAAGATATAATATTTTAACTGTGTTGCCAACCTGAGACAACTAAACATTAATAATTATTTCTTAACAGGTAAAACTACAGTACTTTTATATTCACTATCACTTGTTAATGTTGTAGCAATAATTATACTGGTTGAAAATTTAGTTCAAAATTATTTACATACAAACTGTTAGTTTTATCTTGTTTAGATATTTCTTTAAGAGTGGTTGTAAAAATTTCTTAGAATTTTCATGTGAATTGCTTACTGGAAGTAAAGTTTAGATGTCCTATAATGCTTCTCTGGAGGTAATTTAATATTCTGTTTTTACTTAAAAAAAAAAAAAAGGAGCAGCACTTTTTCAAAATATATTTTAATTAACAGTTTAAAACGTTTTAACCACTTTTATTTAATATGCAATGGTTTTCAAGTGAGCCAAGGGAAGGAAACCATTATCATTGGTAACGACAGGTTGGCGACAGTTTTGTCGCCACCCTGAATGCACAATGTTATTACCAATGAAAAGATGTGCACTCTTTGAAACAAGTAACTGTTTAGCATCATTGAAGAAAGAAATTAAAAAAAATTACCTGACTATACAATACTAAATAAAACAAGATAATGATTTTTTTTAATGTCACTTTCCAGCATGTTTTTTCCCTGCATAATTTTAATACAAGATTTGCTTTCTCTGACTTTTTTTCCCTTACCATCCACATGTAAATCATTAGCAATAGTGGTGTAGAAAGATAATGAGCAGCATCTGCTGAAATGAGTTTTGGGATGTTTAAAGAAACGCAGTTTGGATTTTCTTCTGACAATACTTAAGTGTTGGAATTTTACTTTTTTTACCCTGCTTTATTTTCAGGCGAACTCAAATAAGCAAGTTTGCACAATAAAGCTGATACAATAAATGACACAAATGCAAAAGAAAAGTCAAAATGAATTGTTTGCAGATACTGAAATATTTTCATGGCAGAATAGTGCATAATTTTGTCTTTGGCTGTTTTCTCAGGGAAAAAATAACATTAATTGTTTTTGGGTGATATATATGGTAATTTAGTTTGGTGTTCAAGAAAATTAAAAAAAAAAAAAAAAATGCTAATTCTAACTATAAGAAGTTGTAAATAAACAAATTTTCAAGTGATTATTGACACATGTTTCAGGGTTCAACCCCACTCCCTTTTTTTTTTTACACGTGTGAACTTTTGGATGTAAAGCCATCAAACAAAAGTAGCGATGTGGAACAAAAAACAGTTTCAATAATAAAACACCTGATAATTAAAACAGCCAAGATGAAACCTAGAATAGAAATTTCTTTCACTATTTCAGCTGTATGTTTCATTTTGTCTTGGTTGGTAGGGAATGAATAGAGAATAATTTATTAAGGAATTATATAACAAATGTAGACTCTAGACTTCATTTTGTCTTGACTGTTTTGTTACTCTGCTAGTTTTCCTAAAGTAACCCCTCGTTATATCACACACTTTTGGGGACAAAGAAAAAGCTTGATGTATCCAAAAGCGCAATACAACCGAGATCATTAAAAATAGTTATCCATCCAACATACAAGTAAATTAGCAAATGTTCTTTTTTTTATGATTTTAAAATGGTTTTGATGTAGTTCACGAATGTACTATCCTACATATTAAAATTTAAACAGAGTTGAAATTTAAGTATATTTTAGCAACAGAAAGGTACAAACATTGAATGGCAAATAGAGATGATCTTTGGTAACTACTGCAAGATAAGACCCTTTTATTCTCAATAGACTTTCTAATCCCTTCAAATTACTGTAGAAAGGATGTGAAAAGTAAAAGTAATCATATTGTTATCCGAAAACTCTGTCGCCCTTCCAGATCATTCTTCCTTTCTTGAAAAGATTTGTGCAAGCACAAATTTTTTCTGTACTACTAAGGCAGTCAGAGAATGGCATATGTTTTCTTCTACCTGCTGTATCTCACTCATTGTAAAGTCCTTAGTATTAATAGAAAAGAAAATGCCATGTAGTTTACAAATTGAACCATTCTGTGGTTATGTACATTTAGATCATGGAAATTGTTGCTGCTTTTCCAGCAAATTCGGGAGAGCAGAAGCATCTTCGTTTTGTTCTTTGACAAAATAAAAAAGGAAGACACTTTTCTTATTGATACCATATGTCTTCGTAAATATTTTAAAAAATAGCAAGGTTTTTTTTAAAGATGTAAGAGCCAGTTTTTATAAGAGTCAGACAGGTCAGATACATGTCATTTTTGATTTCACTAAAAATGTTACAGTGGATTCTTTGAATAATTTTAGAAAACACATTTTTTCTTTTCTTCTGAAAAACTTTTTTGTGACCCACAAAAATTCCGAAAGTTAGTCCCGACTTATAGTTTTTCTCAAATCAACATTTTTTATTATTCAATTATCTCTGCACATTGAGCATCAGCAAAAGTAATCGTGATTACAACATGAGATTTAGAGCCTCAAATGAAATATATCTTAAATTTTATAGCTGACCTTGAGTGGACCCAAGCAGGGGTGGTTAAACTCTGCTGAAGAAAGTGCAAATGTGACATGTTTGAGGCCTTCTGGTTCCATGCACTGAGGCTCCACCATGGTTTTTGTACGTAATTTGTGTTATAATATATGTACACTATTCGATACCCTTATGAGTTGCATGGCTCACCCTCTGCGCTATTAAAAAATGTCTGTTTTTGTATCGAAAAATGCTAAAAAGTGCAGTTTTTATAAGCCTTTGTCTCAGTGCACTGAGGGTCAGTATAGAACTGGATACCTGCATTTCAAATTAGAGTATGTATTTTCAGAAACAAGTGACAGAACTATGGACAATGGTTTTGCAGGCTCATAAAAAGCACTTCAAGATGAGGAAATTGCATATGAGTTAACCAGTTTGTTGTACTCAAGTTATATGCTTTGTTTTGCCTTTTTTATTGTCCCACCAGTCAGTTAGCCAATTGTACCCTTGTTTTATAATGTCATAATATTGCTTTTATCATACGTAATAAAATGTAACTTTGAAATTGTTTGCTATCATGGTAGTTTAGTGCAGGGAAAATAATTTTTGTCACTATAATGTACAGCCTAAAATGGTAGAAAATAAGCAATTATCAAACGAAAAAAGGTATCTTAATTAAATTTTAAAAAAATATGCCTAAAACACCTTCAAAAGCGTTTTACAAATAACTTAGGTTTTTACCGCAATAACATCCTTTTTTTTTCCACTTTGCTTTCATTTATAATATTATAAAGTATGTGAGTAAGTGTAATCAGTCTACTTGCAAGCCTATAACTCTTTTATATTAAGTTTTGATCATACAAATTTTTTAAATAGTATCTGGAAGTCCCTGGAGGAAAGTTTAAATCCAAATATGTTGATTAAACTGAATGATTCATTTTACTGTTTTGAAATATGTATTGTGTTCTTGAAAAGAGTTTGCCCATAGTTCTGTCACTTTTTTGTGAAAATATACATACTCTAGTTTGAAATGCAGGTATCCAGTTCTACACTGACCCTCCAGTGCATTCAGATACAGGCTTGTGAAAACTGCACTTTTTAGCATTTTTCGATTGAAAAACTACCAATTTTCGGCAGCGCAGAGGGTGAACCAAGCAACTAATGAGGGTACTGAATAATTCATGCATAGTATTATACAAATTACGAACAAAAATCATGGTGGAGCCTCAGTGCATGGAACCAGGAGGTATCAAATAGGACACATTTTCACTTTCTTCGGCCCAGTTTAGCCACCAATTCCAGGGGCCACTGAAGTTCAGCCACAAAATTTACGATATATTTCAATTTAGGTACTAAATGTCATATTGTCAACACAAGACGTTTTTTGCCGGATGCTCAATACACAGAAATAATCGAATTAAAAAAAAACTCTGATTTGGAAAAACCTCTACGTCGGGCTCCACTTTAAGAATTTTTACAGGTCCCCAAAAAATTTTTGGGAGGAAAAGAAAAAATACGTGTCTTCTAAAATCTTTAAAAGAATCCACCATAAAAATTTGAGCCAAATCAAAAATGCTGTATATTTGAACAGCCCCTTTCTGCCCAGTTCTTATAAAAACTGGCTCTTAATGTTTCGAGAGACAGAAGAAAAGAGCGATATATCCGAATGAGCAATATAATGAGGGGCTACTGTATTTGAACTCTCTATTATTCCGACTTGTTGCTTTTGTCCGATTTCATTTAAAAGCTCCCACTTTTCTATATTTAAAAAGTGGTTCCTTGAAACCCAGAAATGTGTGTGCAATCAATTGCAAATTTTTATTTACTACACTGGTTTGCTCACTCCTACTTTGGAGCATAAATATATTTATTCATTTCTCATGCTTATTGTTTTTAGTAGCATCAGCATTATGACATTGATATCATTTCATATGAATACATTATTCCAGAAAGAGGGTAAGTCCTACAGAGGACTTAGCCCTTTCTGAAATAATCGATTCATGTGTAGTTAATTGGACAAAAATTGCACAAATTCCTCAATGATTGCTTATTGAATGATTCATTTCAAAAAGGACTCCTGTTGTATATTTTTAGCCTTTTTATTTGTGTATGTGAGATCATTTTAATATGTAACAATTGTTTTCTTGGTAGTGTTGGTCTTATTGATATTCAAGTATCAATAAATAATAACTACAATGATCAATCCAAATTTCAGGTCATTTTCTCATTCACTTGATTAAGGTACCCAGTAAGAAAAAGTACAGGATGTTTATAAATGAATATTGGGATTATAATATTTTGTTTTTATATTCAAACTTAGTTTCATTCCATGCCGAGTCGTAGAGCAGCTCTTATTGCGGCGCATGGTGGCCACACAAAATACTAATTTCTATCTCTTTTTATTGTTTTTGTGGTTTGAAAATGTAATCATTTATTTGTACCATTATCACTCAACTGTGTATTAAATTTCATTAACTATGATGCTTCCTTCATGGTGTTGCAATTTTCACAAACAGTGTATTAAAAAAAACCCTGATAAATTACAATTTGTTAAGGACAAGTTGATTATTAGAACTTATATTCTAAATGCAACGCTGGATTGCATTTACTACCTGTTTTCAACCCTGTTTTTGATAAATCTTTTTTAAAATTAACATTAGAAGCAGTAAAATGATGAACCAACTCTATTTGTCGAAAAAAAGTTGAGACACAAAATTTAAACACTTTCTTTTGAAAAAATAATGTTAGAAAGAGAGATTTTACTAAAAACAGCTAAATTGCCAATATGTCAATATCTTATTTTAATTACTAATTGATGAACTTTAGAAAATTCATATTAAGTACGTGTACCAAACAGTATAGAACCAGTGGTCAATCTGCCATGGCTGACTATAGGAAATGCATAAGAATTCAGTACCCAGTGGTCGGCCACCCCTCTAAAACTAATTGAGTCTAAGAAGGAGTTTATTTGTAATTGAAACGTTATGTTATACAACCCATTAAAACATAAGTAAAAGCAAATTTACAGTAGAATGAAAAAAAGAAAGGTACTTAACATTTAAAGATGATGTGTCTTCTTAACAAAAAAAGATAATCAAAAAGAGAGAATCGAAGTAAGATTAAAAATAATAGCTTGGCACATTTTTCAATTCACCAAGAAAGTACCAAAAGCATTATCGCAACCATAGCCACTGCTAAGAAGGACTTTCAAGAACACACAAAGAATTCTACTTGCTTGTTACTACGGAATCCAGAGACTCCCTTCCTCCCATTGGGAGTTATGTCAATCTGTACGGACCACGTCGACAGTAATAAAGTCAGTTCATCACTAAAATTCAGTAACCTTCCTGAAATTATCCTGGAATCTTTGAAGAATTCAGTACCATCCCAGGCTAAAAGCCAGTCGTGTCGCTGGACCTTCATAAAAAGCTTAGGTAAGTTGAATAGAAAGCTTGACACCTCTCTACTCTTCTAAGAAAGCCCCAACACTAATGCTTCAAACTTGGTTAAAGGCAAGACAGACTTGCAAGCAAGTATCATGGTCTAATTCGTCTGCAATTCCTGCAACGCCACGAAATCCAGAGGCTCATTCACTCTCATTGAGAGTTTAATCAATGTAGGCTGAGTGTGCTCGAATTGAAGCCGATACACTTAATAAATACGCTCAGTTAATCTTTAAACTGGGAATTAAAAGCATTTTTCGCAACAGTGAGAAGTCTGCATTCATGACGTTTGTAGCGATTCAGGAAACTTTTTGAAGCAGATACTTGATTTCCAAATAAAATTGTTTAGGACCTGTGAAATCCCAACCATGTACCACGGAAATAATCAATGATATTTCGGATTTGTTTACAGTGCATGTAAAATAGCGTGGAACATTGGTAAATAATTTTATCTCTGAGAATTGGGCCAACCCATTAGGTTTTTGACAATTAAAAAAAAAAAAATCAGGGTCATTTTTGGTGGTTTAAGTGCTCTCCGTAGGAAATATCTTCGGTAAAATATACTCGTTGATCGTTTTCAAGATGTACTGCAAGATGGTGTACAGAAGGGCCTCTTTCGTATATGAGGAAGCCAGATAGCTTCGTTGCTTTTTTTATGTCCAGTCATCGCATTTTTTCGGAAATTTTGTCCATATCTCTTACTTCAAATGTTACCTAATAAGGACCTTTAATAATGTATTTGCCGCAGTACTTAGTGGATTTCACGGAACTGCAAAACTCGACATTTATATGAGCCTCATACGTTTTTATAAGCAGTGGTGAGTATAGAACTACCCGCTGCTTGTCAATTTCAATTTGATTTGTAGAATTTGATATTTAGATTGAAAAGTGTCGCCTCTATACTCCTCTTTTCTACGGCGATATTGTTGATAACCATCAATATCCGTAACATAGCATCATTTGTAAATTTTAATTAACCTAAGAATAAAATTTTTGAGGATGTATCAACTTACAGCGCCATCTAGTAAGAATTTACAGAACCAAACAATCAATACACATTATTAATTTATAATAAACATTTTATTTGCTATGAAAAATTATAAAAACCATCCTATCTTTTAAGTTGGATCAAATTACAGATACGTATGAAATTTGATAACAATCGGTTCAGTAGTTTTGGAGTTTACCCCGAACAAACATCGTGACATGAGATTTTTATATATATAGATATATACATATAAACATTCTCCAATGTGGCCATTAAAATAAGGAGATTAATTCTAAAAAATCCTAATTAGCATCATTAATCAATAAAAACACACACAAAAAAAAGAAAATTAAACGTTTCATAAAAATTTAAAATAATTTGCCAATGCTTTAACATAGTCGCCTGGCAAGACTGGAGATAAAAATGGATTTGGCGGATGAATTTACATTTTAAAGGTTGTTTTAATTGTTTTTGAATGCATTGTTTTACTGATTTGGCGGATTAATTTTAATTTCCATATCTTATAGTATATAGTGATCTTTTTACCAAAATTAATTTACATTTTTTACATTTGAATGCAAGTTTTATAATGACTGTAGTGAGAAGATTTCTGAACATTTCTCACGACCTTGTTATCGTAATTCTGCCCATCAAATAAATTTTGAAAATGTCATTTTGTTTAACTTCATTTTCTGTTTTTGCAATTAAAAGTACCGTTAAAATGTAAAATAATCAATCCAAACCCATAGTTTATTGCCAAGGGACCACACAGATGAGAATAGATACAAATGTTTGGTTCTAATGCGTACATCTAAAACGGGGAGGAGTATCGAGGGGATGTTTCAATAATTGGGAATCTGGCACGATCCTCTCATTTTTGGCATGAATAATTTTATTTTGGTAACCCTGCTTATTTATAGTAACCCTATGTAAATAGATGTTTCCAGTCACTTTGTTTTGATTTGCAGATAAAAATACCTCTCAGGCAGGCGCTGGAGCCAAAAATAGACGCCAGTGAGGAAAGATCGCCAGATTCCCAATTATCGAAATATCTCGAATATCGATATTTATTTTATGACTTTCTTATTGACTGTTACGCATATATCGTTAGTCGTAGCCTCTTCAACTCAGAAATCTTAAGAACTCAAAATAAACAGTAGTAATAGTTTCTTCTGTTGCCAAATGCAAAAAAAAAAAAAAAAGGAAACTCAACTTACTGATAAGCGGTAAAATTAAACTGGAGTTCCAGCAATAAATCTAAGGATAAAGATAAGCCTCGTTTTTAAAAATACTTTTTTTTTCTGGATGAAAGGTACCCTATGTTTTCTTCTGCACCCCTGACAATGTCTATAAAGAATTTCATGATGATCGGTTGAATAGTTAAGGTGTGAAAGAATTACAAACAAAGAAACAAATATATAAACAAACAATGTCACTTTCGCATTTATAACATAAGTAAGGATTATTATTATTTTTTCTTTAAACACACATAAGTCTAAAACCTAGAGCAGGAATTTAAATGGAGGGACCAAGTCCAATCATTGGCTTAGCAAAAGCTGACACAAACAGCCCAAGTCACGTGAATCAACAACGACGAATAATTGGTACTTTTTACGTGAAACTAACGAAAGAAACCTGATTTCTTCCAATGCTTTGCTTTGAAATCTATCACGTGACTTGGGGTCTTGGTTTCATGAATAAAAGTCTTCACTCTCTCCCTTTTATTTCTTTTAACTGTCTAAAACCTTCTCTATATGGCTATTGATTGTACAAGCTGTTTAAAAAAATGTAGCCTCCCGTAATCCTCCTATACTTGCTTTAGTTATTTTGGAAAATTTCAATTATTGTGGGTTCTTTCTGCGACTTAAAATATTACCAAATTACCCAAAAATAGTTTTGGGATACCTTGGATAAGGCTCCCCCTCCCTACTTTGTAAAACTGTGTGTTACTAATTTTCATTGAAGAAATATTGTCGCTAAATACTGAGATACTTCTAGTGACTATAAAACGATGCTATACTTTTCAGCCAAAATTTTTCCAAAATAAGTAGTAAAATTTGGCAGTTGTTTGAAATAGTGCAAAAAAAAAAAAAAAAAAAAAAAAAAACAAATCAATGGAAGTTTTTGTACTGTTTATGGATTTGCTTAATTTAGTTGGCAGATTCTTTTACATGTTAACAAAAGATTTAAAGATTCTTTTAATGGCGATATTTTTGGTACATGGTGAAAACCCAGAAACAGAATTGCGTAGTCTTTAGCTTCAAAAACAGCGACAGTTGAAAAAATTGCCAAATGCCTTAGCTATTGAAATCTTCCCCAAAAAAAGTTTGGCGAGATTCCTGCTAGTCAATTGGATAATGAGTAAATGTCCAGTCATCACAAATAAATAAATAAAAAAAAATATTGCATTAACATTGCATCAAAATGGAAAATAATCAGCCAAATCCTTTTATTAGCCAATCTTGTGCAAAAATGCTACTTTAAAATTTGCTTGAGAAAAGCCTTGAACAGTCAGACGAAATGCAAAAATAGTCAACAATACAACATTTGTAGCTGTCACCAGGGAGTTGAGATGATACACTAAATACTGTATTGAGTTGAGGAAAACCTTCGAACATGGAACTAAAGAGCTTATAATTCGTTTTTTATTCTACTTAGAAATTTTGAACTAGTGCCATCTTCCGCAGAAAAATTAAAGTTTTCGATGGAGATATAACGTTAATATGTGCAAGTATTTTTTCACCCCCATATTAGAAAATTGTGCATTATTGCCCCCCTTTGAGGGGTTTTGCCCCCCATAACAGGAAGAAAACTACCCTGTGTGTTATTCTGATGCATAAGCTATATTATTGTAAAATTTCATCACAATCCATTCAGTAGTTTTTGCGTGATATCCATACAGACAAACTTTCGCATCTATAATAGTAGTAAGATTATTTTAATCTAATTAATGTTAAGAAAAAAAATAATCTAAATTCAGATTATGAATAAAATTATGCGGGTTTAGTTTGGTATGTTTTTAAAATTCAACCAAATTTCTGAGTTTTGTCATTTTTTTCCAGTTTTTTTTTGCAATCCTGGCAAAAATACTGTTTTTCCATTAAAATCGCCAACCCTAGTCTAAACTGACATCCAGTTCAACATCCCTTTTGTCAGCAACCTTAAGTCAAGGATGCTTTGAAATGATTACTGATTTTCCATGGTAAAACATGTGATGACTCCTTCAGAGATATCCGAATACAACCGAAAGAGGCTGAATATGAAATTAACTCGGAGATGGTCAGAATGCATGTTTGGGCTCTCCACAGGTTTGTAAGTGTATACACAAGTGCAGAGGTGTTCAAATAAAACAACTTAGCATTCTTTTGAGGGTGGATAAAATGGACATTTAGACCAAAGTTTGAGTGAAAAATGTTTCACGAATACAATGCTAAGGTTGTAAAAAGATGGCTGGAAGTTTTTGATGAGTTCTTTTTGAGGTGACTCAGTCAATTATTAATGGTGTTAACTATCTCTTTTTTCTGTATCCAGCTAATGTTGTTACTGCATGCATTGGAAGCATCTGCCAAAGTGCCATTGAGGCAACATCCATAATCACTCTTTCGGATATCATGCTTGCTGCAGATAAAATGGGCGTTGATAAGGCAGCCGTTTTTAACGGCCTTGAGCAGACAACTCTCAGTAAACAATGTGAAACACTCAGCACCTCAGCAATAAGTAAGTGAGAATTTTACATACACTCAAACCTGTTTTATACAGATTTTTTTGTGCATTTTTTTTTGTGGTATATGAAAATTTCAATCCGATTGGGACTCCGTTGGCAAATTTATTTATAAAATCAGTGCGAGAAGGTTTCTTTAAGGAGTCTAAGGTCTCTTAACCTTCAAAATTTTCAATTTTCTGGAAAAAATATATGTTATGCATAATTTAATTTTGAACAATTTGATACCTTTTTTATTACCATACGCAAAAAACTTAAATGCGTATACTTTCCCCATAGAGATTTATGTTAAGAGCAGCTGTTTAAGCCTCTTTTTCTAGGGTCGCGTTTTCTCGGGTTTCTCATTTTGCGCGCATGATATCTCAAAATGTTTTTTATATATTTCCGTAAAACTTTTTGTGCATGCTTTTCCGGTTTATTTTTATGATCTGAACCTAAATTTATTTGTTTTTTTAAAATGATTTAAATTTTTTTTGAAATTTTATAAGTTAATGTCAAAGTTTTCCAAGATTTTGGGGGAAAATATTTATTATTTTTTAATATTAGCTTTTATTTTTAGTTAAAATTTAGGTTCAGATTATAAAAATAAGCCAGACAAACACGCATGAAAAGTTTTATGGAAATACATAGGAAACTTTCGAAGATATCATGCGCGCAAAACGAGAAACCGGCACTTGAGAAAAAGAGGCTTAAACAACTGCTGTAAACATAAATCTCTATGGGGAAAGTTTACACATTTTCACGATAACTTGAAAAGTTTTTTGCGTATGGTAATAAATAAGGTATCAAATTGTTCAGAATTAAACTATGCATAACATATATTTTTTCCAGAAAATTGAAAATTTTGAAGGTTAAGAGACCTTAGACCCCTTAAGTGAAGACAAGGGCATCCTAATGGGAGATTACTTTGACCGGTCCAAAATTTCCATACTCGGAAAATTTTAAATGGCGATTTGGCGAAATTTTTGGGTTATTTTCTACGTAAAACTTTTTTATAACTTTATTTATGCGGTCCCTATCCACCGCATAAAAAGAAATTTTTAAACTCTGTTGCAAAAACAACAGGGTTTGTACGCCCTTGAAAAATCTTGGTGTGTGAAAAAAAAAGTTCATTTTCAAGTGCTTGAAAACCTTGAAAAAGTTTCTTAGTGCTGGAATTCTTTCAAAAATCATTGGATTGTGATTAAAAGTTTTAAGTAAGTGCAGTCAACTCTCGATAACTTGAAGTTGTATAACTCAAATAGTCTAGAAGTTTTACCTTGGATCCCAAAATTTTCAGCGTTTTCCAATGCTTAGTTGTCTCTCCCAAAGCAGAATACTTTAGGATGTTCTGCAACATAAAATCATTTGACCAAAATTGTTCTGCAAGTATTCAAGCATTTTAAGCGAAACATTTTCCACAAATTGGGTGCCAAAAATCAAAATCGTCTCACATAGTTTTTTTTTCATCTGGACTGTTGCTATTTATTTCTGTGGAAATGAGATATTTCTGGAAACATCACAGCTTTCAACCAAATGACTAATTAAAGAACACTGAATTTGGAAAATTAGTTGATCATGAAAACTTAAAATCAAAAAAACTTTAATAAGGTGTCAAATCTAAACCGATGGAAATATTTTCTGGATGCAAAGGGATTGAAATCTCAAACAAAACACACTATTGCTGGAGATGGATGTGTTTCAATGTTGGCATGTTTCTAAAACAAGTCCGAAAATGGCCGAAATTGCAGTGGATGAAGATCGATTGGGGAAATCCTACAAAGGACTTATTGAATTCAACATCGCGAGCTTTCCGCCAAATTATCGTAATTTGCGAAAATTTTAGATTTTTCTTTTAATTCGTTTAAGAAATCTGCAGAATTTCTTCTAAATTCTACCTTGAGTTGGAAGATTTTTGTAGAAAATTAGCAGTTTCTACAGATTTTCGGTGCTGCAATTTCTGCACATTTTGGTTTTTGCAGATTTTCTGCACCCCGGTTCCTGTAGATTTTCTGCACCATGTTTTCTGCAGAAAATCTATCAGTTTTCCTCTCACATTTGAACAGAGTTGTTCTGCAGCTCAGGTATCTGTTCTGCAACGTACATCGCAAATTTAGTAGTATTCTGCTATGGGAGTTGTCTCTATATCTCGAAGGTAACAATTTTTAGGTCAAAGCTCTTATGGAAGTTTTGTTTTTATCTCGTTCATGAATATCCAGCAAAAAACATATGAAAAAATTTTCTTTTTCATTTTACACAGAGCTTTGCTTTATTAGTTTGCATGAGAGCAGAATTTATTCACAAAATATTCTAGTGCATATTTTCACAATATTTCTCTCCCGATTCTGCGACACAAGTGTCGGCACTTTTACATGTCCTTTTTTCTCCTCCCCAGACGTTGATGAAGAAATGAGTAATCGGTAGTATTGCCAGATTGTAAATGAAAACTAGCCGATTGGGCTACAGTTTGCTACATCTTGTGATCTAATAAAACTTTATCTAGTAGCAGCTGGTTTTTTTTTTGCCGACTTCAAATTTTGTCAAAATTTGAAAAAGTAGCCTTTTTTTTTATGGAGGACTTAAATAATTGCTTCTATGACAGAATAATGTTTGAAAGTAATGTGATATTAGGAGAAATTGAGTGACCTTGTATTACCTCAGGCTATTTTCTTAACATTTTTGGATTTTTTCTATCCTGAAAATATGGCAACCCTGCTTGGCCATTTCCTATCCAGACTTCAGTATTGAGATTTGGTTATGTGGTGTTTACTTATAGTGATGTCCAGGGCCGATCCTAGGGTGTCGGCCGCCCATGTGCAAAGATCTAATGTGCCGCCCCTTAAGACTAATTTTCATATTTTGACTAATCTTTGACGTCCATATAAATATTTCTTCAAATTTCTATATCAAGTTCTAATATAGAAAAGAAAAAAAAAACAAGAATGATGAGCTTATAAAAAAGAAGAAAAGTTTTATAGAAACTCCTTAGGTAAAATATTTATATCCTTTAATAAATTATATAATATCCTTTGAATATAGTAATAGAGACCAAAATTAACTAGTCGTAAAAACGCATTTTATAGTCTGCCTTTGGTGACATCAGAGAAAGAGCGGAGGAGGGGGAATCAGGGGAGGGGGGATTGCTCCCAGAAATTTATCGAAATTGGCGTACGAAAAATAGTTTTAGTAATCTTTGGTTGTATTTGGTTGCAAGGAGAAAAGAGTTGGGTATATTCAAGGTGCATAGAGAAGTTGCCGAAATTGACGTCAAATATCGCAATTTTAGGAACTTTTTCGAGACTTCAGGGGAAAGAGGGAGTTCCCCTGGAGGGTGTTCTCTTTTAAAATTCTTTCGAAATTGAAATCAATTCAAAGCTATTTTTTGTGACCGTAGCTTAGGAAAGATCGGCGCTCTTCCCGAAAATTTTCCAAAACTGAAGTTTTAAACAAGCAGTTTTGGGTTATTTTTGTTGACGTTGCTGGAGGGAGGAAGATTCAATCATCTCCTATCGAAAGTTTTCGAAATTGAAGTTTAAAACGCGAATTTAGGCTGTCTTTGGTGACAGTAGGGGATCTGCGGCTTTTCTCCGGTAATTTCTCGGCACCATTGTGTCAAATACCCATTTTTGGCTACATTTGAAAACGATAGGAAAAACGTGAAAATATTCCGAACCGAAATATTTTTCGGAACTAAAATCCATTTTAGGCTATTTTTGTTGAGGAAGGGTTTTGGAGTTCCCAAGTGGATATTTCTAAAAGCACAATTTTATGCTGTCTTTGGTGAGGTTAACTAAACTGGGAAGCTTCGGCGGATCTTTGGGATATTTTTCGATATTAATATTTGAAAAACACAACTATAGACTTTAGTCCATCTCACTTGGACGATTGATAGGTATATGCCCTAGCGCCGTGAAAAGTTACATAAGCCAGGCAGTTCTCCTCCAGAGTTTTTTAGAAAATCGTATTTTACGCATTGTTTGATAACGATGGGACAAAGAGCGGCCGGGGGTTCAGTGTGCCCTTACGAACTGTTTTTTGAAACTGAAGTCAATTTCAAACTGAGGGGGGTGGGATTAGGGGGCTCTCTAAAGACGCTAATTGAGACTATCTTTAGTAGTAATGTTTGGGAATGGATTTCGAGGCCCTCCATTGCAAAAATTTCAAAAAAAAAAAAAATACGAAAAATGCCATTAAGAAAATTTTGATGACATTAAGAAGGGCTGTCCTCTAAAAACACATTTTGGATATTAAAGCCAACATTTTCAGGCTATGTTTGATTAAGTGAAGGTGGAAGGGGTGACTCAGAGATTTAATTGGATCCTTAAGATCGGTGGTTCAAACAGCAAAATTTTCCGAAATTAAAGTCCTAAAAACGCAATTTTAAGCCTTCTTTAGTCTCGTCAAGGAGGTCATCATGGCATCCTTTTGGATCTTCGTTTTGGAGCCACGTTTAAATTTACTACCCGGGGCAAGAGCCCTGATCTGAATCCGGGCAGTTCATTCGTGATTGTAATTCGAAAAAATGCTGTAAAGAGGAAAAATCACAAAATTTTAGTTCGTCATTCATATATGTTTGACTCTCAGGGGAGTTGCAATTTTCCACTGTCTCTCCACGCATCCGCGATTGTTGAAAACAGAATTTGTTGTTTGAAATGCTTGCAAGAGTATCTAATCAGTATAGCTTTTTCAAAATATAATATATAAAATATGTCTTCATTGTTTAGGTCTATAAAAGCTTGGGGGGTAAACATTAGTGGCCACCCTGGGCCCTGAGTGCTCCTTTTAGAAAGCACCCTTTCATGTTTCAGGAGGGGGCCATTTTCTTCATTTCCCCTCCCCTGTATCCATGCCTGATTACCGGTTCTGTCACAAATTTTGCAACCAAATGAAGCATGTGTGTAAAGAGTAGATATTAATGGACAATGAACCAACACAATGTTCCCTAACAATCTATTTTTCTTAAACTATGCTATGCTGTTGGGAAATCGGCACTTACTTTAATAATTGAACATTTAAAATTCAGCATATTTATTTGACTTATTATAAGTTATTTTGTGAGAAATTCTTGAGGAATTTTGCTTGATTAAAAGAACTATATGATGCGGTCTGTGGCCGCCCTTGTGCAGTGCACATGCTGCACACCAGCTAGGATCAGCCCTGGTGATGTCAAAACGAAAATTAAATACCTTAGCTTGAAACAGAAAGTCGATTTGTCAACAAACTGAATGACTTATACAAATACAAAAGTGACGACCAGCAACAGGCTCTGGGCCCAGCTAGACTGGTCCTAGTCAATTTACAATCCCCAGTGAAGATCAATGGCCCTCTTAAAACTATCTACTCCCTTGCTCATTACCACCTCTTCCGGTAAACTGTTCCAAGGTTCCACTACCCTGCTAAAATAATAATTTTTCCTAACATCCATGTTAGCCTGAGATTTAAATAGCTTAAAACAATGACCCCTTGTCCTGTTTTCAGTGCTAAACTTCAGCCCCGTAACAACTTTCATTTTAATAAATTTAAACAACAGAATCATGTCCCCTCGGTCTCTTCTTTGCTCAAGACTACATTTTTAGCCTTTTAAGCCTGGAATCATAGTCTAAGTGAGAAAGTCCATTTATTAGCCTTGTAGCTCGCCTTTGAACCCTTTCCAATACATTAATGTCTTTCTTAAGATAAGGAGACCAAAACTGAACAGCATACTCCAAATGAGGTCTTACCAAACTTCTATATAAGGGCAGAAGAACTTCTTAAGATTTGTTTGAAATAGATCTATTGATAAACCCAAGCATCTTATTGGCCTTGTTACTAGCAATGCTGCACTGTTGGCTAAACTTTAAATCCTGAATTATTAAGACCCCCAGATCAGTAACTTTGTCTGCCTGACTAATGACTGAACCTTGCAAATAATAACTTGTACACTTATTTCCATGCCCTAAATGTAGCACTTGACATTTCCCAACATAAACAGCCATACCCCATTTATCAGCCCACTCCGTAATATGATCTAGATCCTCTTGCAGCTGCTTTGCTTGTTCTTCATTTTCTACAGTCCCCATAACTTTGACATCATCAGCAAAACAATTCATGTTCCCATAAATATTTTTGTGAATATCGTTCATAAAAACAATGAACAAAACAGGCCCTAACACTGATCCTTGAGGAACCCTGCTTAAAACCTCACTCCAATTAGAATAATTTCCCCTTACAACTACCTTTTGTTTCCTTTCAGTCAGCCAGTTTTTTACCCAAATGAAAGTTTTCCCACCTATTCCTATATCAGCTAATTTGCTAAGTAGAGCAACATGCAGTACCTTATCGAAAGCTTTTTGAAAATCAATGTAAACAACATCTACAGGCTTCTTATTGTCCAAAGCCATAGTGACTTTGTCATAGAAGTGTAATAAATTAGTTGCACTAGATTTTTACCTTTCCTGAAACCATACTGAAAACTAGTCAATAGATTATTAGTCTCTAAAAAATTTACTATCTTAATTTTTATCAATGTTTCTAAAATTTTGCAAACCACCGAAGTTGTCACAGGTCTATAATTTCCCGCACTCCCTTTAGACCCTTTCTTGAAGAGCGGTGTAATGTTAACCAGCTTCCAGTCCTCTGGCACTGTCCCCGAGTTATAAGACGCATTGAAAATATTTGCAATTACATCTACTGATTCCACTGCACATTCAACTAAAATTTTTGGATAAATATTGTCTGGTCCCGGAGCCTTAGTCTCTTTAATTTTTTTCAATTGAAATAAAACGTCATCCCTGGAAAATACAAAGTCCTCAAGCTGTACTATAACTTGTGTCTTGTTTATGTCAACTGTTGAGATACAGTTATGGTTAAAAACACTCGAAAAAAGTTATTAAGAGCATTAGCAACATCACTATTGTCCTAAATTAAAATTCCGTGCTCATCAACCAGTGGCCCAATATGACTATTTCGAACTTTCTTCGAATTAGCGTATGCAAAAAACCTCTTGGGATTCCTGTTTATGTTATCTGCCAGTCTTTGCTCCAACTCTCTTTTCTGAATCCGTACCAAATACTTAAATTTACGCCTTGCATTACAATATTGGAGCCTATCTGCACTGTGACCAGTTTCTTTAAACCTATGAAAAGCGGCTTGCTTGTAATTTAGAGTGTCTTTAGTTTCCCTGGAGAACCACATCGACCAAATTTTAGTGTTGACACCCTTTCTCCTAAAGGGATTATGGTCCCCAACCATTTTTGCTAGATTTCCTTAAACTCTGCCCACTGAAGATTCACATCGCTATCGTCCAATCCGGAAGAAAAAACTGCTTTCAAACTCTGCCTAAGTGCCACAAAATCAGTATTTCTGAATTTGGGCACAAACCTGAAATTCTCTACTATGTGCATATCAAATTTAATCCCAAAACCTAATACTGTTGTGGTCACTATCTCCAATGTGTTCCCCTACACATAACCCCTTTACAGAATCTTCCATATCGCAGAAAACTAGATCCAAAATCACGTCGTGTCGAGTACCTTGAGTCACAATTTGATCTAAGAAGCAATCACCAATTACTTTCAAAAATTCCTCTTCTCTGCTAGTACTATGGCAAAAATTATTCCAATCAATTCCTGGAAAATTAAAATCTCCCATTATGATGACTGACCCCTTCTGGCTTAAGTTGGGTGGCCTATAAATGTTCCCTAAAAGTATTTTTTTGCCCTTATTGCTCATCAACTCCCGCCAAATCATACCAATCTCATTAGGTTTATCATTAATTACCAATTCATTGCAAGTTAAAGTTTCTCTGACATAAAATAAAACGCCACCACCTCTTTTACCTGCTCTATCTTGCCTAAACAAATTATACCCAGCAATTGATAATAAATCATCATCATTTTTGGTAGCCCATGTCTCGGTAACTCCCCAACCTCTCATCAATTATTATGCTTTTCAATTCTTCCATCTTGTTCCTAATACAACGAACATTTGTATAAAAAACCTTAAGTAAGCCCATCTTACTTTCATTTAATGTTGCGCGATTATTTAAATCCCAACTGTTAAAATCTTTTCTCTTGTTAGTCACCCTATTTCCGTTTCTACTAAAATCCCTACAGTTAGTACCCTTTCGTATTCTGCTCCCTAAACCATGCCCCCCATTCCAGCTTAGTTTTTTGATTCTGAATCCTCTAAAAACAAACCACTAACCATTTTGACCCCTGTAGAGCTCAGATGCAGGCTATCCCTAGCAATCCAATCGCGTTGGTTTAACCAACTCCTATGCACTCCATATCTGGGAAGCAAACCAACCACTTGGACATTTGCCGAACAGTTGGTTGCTTTGTCCAACAGGGAATCCCATTCCTTTGTAAACTCATCGTTGTTACTATGGCCTACATTGTTAGTTCCCACCCACAAACTAACTACATCCTCTTTATTAAATACCTCTTTCTTTTCAGTAACCCTGTTTACATCTCTCACCTGAGCCCCTGACAAACAACATCTAGCCACCTTACGTCTAATTCTGCCTATTGAGTTTCCCTCCTCACGCACCATTGAATCTCCCAAAATTATACCCTTTGTTTCCCAGTCTGTTGCCTCAACAGTAACTTTCCCCTTTACCTCTGGAATATTCCCACTATCTAACACACAGCTAATGCCCACCTCCTTTTTGCTAACTTCCCCCTTTTCCTCTGGAGTGTTTACCCCATCTGCAATCCTACAGCCTAATGCTAACTCACCCTCCAAAGTAAGCATCCTAACTCTGATTTCTGAGAGTTCAACACACTTAGTGCAAAAGAAATCTTTCTCAGACTCATCCTTTCCCTTAAACAAGCAGAACATCTGACATAAATCACAAGAAATCCACTTGTCCCCTTTACCACTTTTAACCTCCTTCATTATGCATATAACCCCCATTCTAGCTCAAAATGACACTTAAAAAGTCAATACAAAAATGCAAAATCGAAGAATTAAAACTAATTATTAGAATTAAAAAGCATTGGAAGTAAAAGGTACAAAAATTTCTAAATCCTAAGACAAGCAGTAAATTAAAATAAACAAGTTACATACTTAACAGAGCACTCAGGCTTAACAACAAGAAATCAGCACATTTTAGGCTTAGCTACAAAGAATAGAAAAACACTTTAAGAAAGCAAGTAAATCAAAAATAAGACTTAAAAGCACAAAAATACTTAATTGTATGATAAAATACAATAAAAATACTGAAATTAAAGCAGTAAAATAAACAATTACACAAAAAAATCACTTATCTCAGGAGCAGCAAAATAATTCCCCAGCAACACTAGCTCCCTCTATCGGCGATTTCACTCACTTGATTCGTTTGTTGCCCAAGGTAGGGGAACATGGGCCAAAGTAAAATAGCGGGCCAAAGTGAAATGGTGAAATATTTACTCTGCTTTTAGCTCCACCTATCTGGTATTACTTTAAATATGTAGTACCATATGTAGTCTATTCCAGTCAGAAAAAAAATACTGCCAAAGATTAAAGCATATGTTAATTCAGGCAATTTTCAAAAATTGATACTCATATTATAATATTTTGTCCTTAGTCAAAAATTATTTTTGTTAGTATAAAATGATGAAGTTCTTGTTATTAACATTTTAAATATTAATTGAGACCTCCTAATATTCATTGCAGTATTAATTTAGTTAGTATTAAAATTATTTGTATTTTTAATAAATTGCACAATTAATCAAGTAAATGCAGGGCAAAGTGAAATAGTTTGTTTCATTTACTCACTTAATCATTTAATATACATCACTTACTTTTTCATTTATTAATTAATTCATTTACATTCCTTCATTCATTAATTCACTTATTTATTCATTTATTCGCTTATTTTTGTATTCATTCATCTTTTACTCGCTCATTTATTTTTCCATTTTTTAAAATTGATTTATTCATTTAATTATTTGATTATAGTTTTATTATCCTTTCATTTATTCATTTAACTTTTTATTTACTCATTCTTTTGACCAAAAATATGTTTTATAATCGAATAGAAAATATTGCATTAGAAAAATATTTTATTTTTCACTTTGCCCCATGAAAAAAAGTCAAGTTTCTACTTTTTTTTTTTGAAGACTCAAATTTACTGCCAAAAAAATAAAAATATTGTTTCTACATAAGTTTTATTATAAAATACAATGTTCTTTCTTTATGCATTGTAATTTTCAAAACAAATTTTAAATTTGTTCATTTTGAAAGAACTAAACTCAGACATGTTAACCATTTTGCTTTGTCCCACATTCCATTACAACCCTTAATTGTCCCTTGGGCCAAAAATTCCTTTTTTGAAAAAAAAATCACCTAATCAAAGTTTTTCAAAATTTCAAAAATAAATAGAAAGCTAACAAACAGGGAACCTGTAAAATCAAAAGCCCTTTGTTTTACCTTGCATTAACTTCCTAAAAATTTGCAATGAAAAAAACTGCCCAAGGTACATGACCTTCCCCTATTGTAATAATAACTCTCTTTTTCTTCTAAACTATGATCGTTATAGTCTATCTAACATGCACTATTTCTGAAAAAGGAAAAAAAAGAGAGATATTATTCTTGAAAAGGCTGGGAGGGGAACTTCCAATAACTCTAAGCTTTTAGCTGGTCCCTTGCAACTTTGAGTTTTTGAGAGTTGACTTTTTTTTTCTTTTTTGAAATATCTGTGTGAGGCTTCTTTTAATCCGGTATCTTAATTTCATAGTTATGATGGAAGATAGACCGGACGTCTTCACTCCCTTAAGACATGTCATCAAGAACCTTCGCATGGCCATCGACTTAAAAAAGTCAGACCTGTTCGGGACCGAGCTCCTTCTGTCTGCTCTCCAGGTAAGAGTGAACTCCATTTGACCCTAACAATACTTTTTGTTCTAATGGTGGTAATAAATGTTTTGTGGATTTGGATTCGCTTCAAATTAAAATTGAACTTTCCTGCAGAGTGTGGTCATTCATCCTATTGCCTAATCTTTTCACCCCACGCAGAATCTGATTGGTTTCTGCTATTGTTAGTGCTGAATCTAGGGGGCAGAAAGCATAGGCATAGCTGAGGGCACGCCCTTTACTAAGAGAACTCAATATATATTTTTTGATATATTATTTGAATATTAGGAGCTATTATGTATCATAATATGATGTATCAATTTTGTAAAAAGTATTTAGCATTTGTAAACCAATGATTGTTTGCATCACAAAGGTGACCGTACTGTCACAATTGCAACATGTATGAATCATTTTTCAAGTACAATTTTTTTTTGATAGTTTATACTTCATTTTATGTGATACATAAGGGTTCTTTATATCTGAATAGGCCAATGCTTAAAATGCTGGGAGTAAAGGGCAAATAATATGCGTAAAAATGTGTGAAACACCCATGAATAACGTTGGAAGCAATTTTCATCGTTGCTCACAAATTAATACAAAATTCCTCAAATTAATACAAAAAAATTATCTTATCTAAAAGAAGATATTTTACTGTTGAGAATGAATGGGTTGAAAAATGTTTATATACAGGGTCTGTATAAAAAGTAATGAGACTGAGCTGTGTTGTAAGAATTTATTGCAGATATTAATACTCACACCTAAAATTCTTTAAAATAAGACCCTTGGCCTAGCACACACTTATCCCAGCAAGTCTTCTAAGCTTCGAAGGCTGCTTTGTAGTCCGCTTCCAGAATCTCCTTTAAAAGGTCTTGTACTAGCGCTTTCATGGCCTCCATAGTTCCATGGCGATGCATTCATCTTCGGGAACAGAAAGAAGTCGGCTGGATCTAAATTGTGGCTGTAGGCGGGCTGGGGAAGCATAAAAATACCATTATTGACCAGAAAGTGTTGGAGGATGAAGCAGGTGTTTCCAGCATTTCTCAAGTTTTCAGCGAGGATGCTGTGAACTGTCACTTTATGAAGTCCAACTTCATCTGCAATCATTCTCACACTTAACAGGCACAATTTAGCACAACATGCCCACGTTCCACATTTGCATACATTCTGCTGGCTGACTGACACCCTGTTTGCGATTCATCCTCTACGTTTTACCGGCCATCTTTGAAACACTTGTGCCACTGAAACACATGTGCCTTTAACAGACAATTATCTCTGAACACTTGCTTACACATCTCTAAAGCCTCTGAGGCCCATTGACCAAGTTTCATTCAACCTTAATCGCGCAACGCCGCTCAAATGTTCTCTGCATTTTAGAGCCGGAACCGTCGTTTATAAAAGAGGTACACTATAATGTACCTCATGATGCTGCCTCAACAAAGATTCCTAGGCAACTGTGGACTGGAGTGAGTCCCACCAGTAACCCCCACCACCGACCTATCCAGTTTGCGAGCACTTGAGAGGTACAATCACATCAGGAAAAAATTAGTCTCATTACTTATTACACAGACTCTGTATTTCCCCATTTTTTGGAACTTTAACAGAAAAAGGGAACTTAAAGGGGAGAATTGGACATTTTAGCAAGACATTCTGCCAAGATCCGGATTCCTAGTCACTTTAGATCCATCCTACCCATGAAACTAAGCATGCAGTAATGATACTTAGATTTTGTGTCTATAAGTAGAAACGGGACTGGCTTGAAAACAAACTGGAAGTTTTAGGGGTAAAAAAAGTTTTTCTGAGAAATTGATTTTCATTTTAAAAAAAAAATTGAAATTTTTGAAATTTCTAGCATAATACAGAAATTTATAATATTAACATCCTCTTGCTTTTTTTTTATTTTTTTAGTAATGGTTTTTCCATGTTCAGTATTCAACATGAAAACTTAACACAGAATTATGTCAATCATATCCATTTGTAAAAGGATTAAGATTTAATGTATGTTCATTTAATGTAAAAAATTCATTTTAACTACAGTGAAACCCCTCTATTACGGACACTAACGGGACAAACTTTTTTGTCCGTAAGAGAGGGGTGTCCGCTTTACAGAGGTTTTTTTAATTTAATTAACTTTAGTTATTTGTTTATGTTTTTTGAAATCTTAAATGAAATATGTGTGAATTCTACTCTTTCATATGCATAGATTTTTTTTAATTTACTAGTTTTTACCAACATATACATAATAAACAATTATTTTATCAGGTTAAATTCAAATATTACAGTTTTGCACACTCAAAGAGATTTAAATAACAGGTTCGCATAAAAATTACATACCTAATTTGTACTTTTAAAAAATTGTTCGATTGATGTCTGTTGATATGTTTTGATCGATGAAAGTCTTTCATTTTCGAAATGTATCTTAAGTTCTTGTACCAAGTCTAGTCCTTTAGGATCGTTGTGTTTAATTGAAAATTCCCTGAGTCCATCTAATACGCTTAAAGCTTCATTAACATTTTTAATTGTTTTAACGTCTTCTTTTACGGACAGTTCATCTTCATCGTCATCCTCAACTGTATGATCTTCGTTAATTTCGCGCACTATGCTTGCAATTTCTGTTTCGCTTTCTTCAGTGAAAACTTGGTCGTCGATGGGAGCATAGTCTTCAGCGGTCACATTTGTGAACCCTGCTTGTTGCATTAACGACTGCAAATCGGATCCATCATTGTCACAATCAACTTCGTTGTCAATTTCCTCTGTGGCAGATCCTTTTTTGAATCCAACGCGATTAAAGCAACTTACTATTGTTTCTTTTTTAACTTCCTTCCATGCGTGCTTAACCCAGCTGATTGCATCTAACACATCAATTGTTTTGGACAATTCGCTACTTGTTTTAGTTTCTTCCATTTTATTGATTAAATGCTTCATAACTAGTTGTCTGTATTGAATTTTAAATGCTTGAATTATCCCGGCATCCATAGGTTGGCATTTCGATGTTGTGTTTGCTAGCAAGAAGACTATTTCTATATTTTTCAAGTGAAAGTCTTTGGGATGGGAGGGCGCGTTGTCCATAAAAATAACAATATGCCTTTTTTCTCTCCCCAACTTCTTATCAAAAGTTACAAGCCAATCAGATATGACACTGGTTGTCATCCACGCTCTTCTATTTGAATACCAGTCTACAGGTAATTTTTTTATATCCAGTCCTTTAAAACACCGAGGTCTGGCTGCTTTTCCGATGACAACTGGTTTTAATTTTGTACCATCCATGCTGGCACCCACCAAAACTGTTAAGCGTTCTTTGGAGATTTTGCCACCAGAGCAGTTTTCTTTCCGTAAAGTTAAGGTTTTATCTGGCAGAGCTCTATAAAACAAACCGGTCTCATCAATGTTATAAATGTCACATGGCTCGTAATTTTCAATCAAACTAGGCACTTTCTCAAACCATTTCTCGCAAACGTCAGCGTCCACATCCATGGATTCACCACATATTTTTTTAAAAACGATATCATGTCTCGTTCGAAAATGATCTAACCATCCATTGGAAGCTTTGAAATTTTCTATACCCATTTCAGTAGCTGCTTCTTTCGCCTTTTCTTGTAAAATAGGGCCAGAAATCGGAATATTTTTGCTTCTTGCGGACACAAACCATTTAAACACAATTTCATCCACTGCAAGGGCATTACTTTTAGGAAAATCTTTTTTCTTCTCTTGGTTTCCATTTATGAACCATTCTTTCTTAAACTTCTCTTTTCCTTTTAATATACAGCAAATTTGTGTGCGTCCCACACCAAACTTTTCAGCAATGTTCCGTATTCCAATTTTATTTTTTTCTGCGAAATCTATAACTTCAATTTTTTCTTTAAGAGAAAGAGTACGACGCTGACGATGAGTATTCAGAGCCATTTCAATGAGAACGATGAAACAACTGAATGCTTTTACCCTTAAGTTTACTTTATGATATTGCATTGGCTTTACTTTTACTCTCTATAAAATATTTTTGTTAGATGGCGCGTCAACTCGGCTCCACTTAGACACAACACGCCTGCTTGTTAGTCATCTGAAAAGGAACAAGGCAACGGGGGAGGGTGGGGGTATACAGACAGAAACTTGCAGAATAATCATTTTCTCTTTTCTTTTCTTTTATTTTTGACGATTTGATGATGTTTTTTGGAATGAAAAATGCATTTCGGTGTCAAGCTGAAAATTTTTTGCTACGCAGTAGATGCAAAGTAAAATTGCAAAGAAATATTTTTTTTATCTCCGTATAAGCTGGTCGACTTTGCATTAAATGAAGCCTTTCAATGGAGTAGCTATTTAATTCTCAAGTTTTAAATACTGTCCGCAAAAAAGGATATATCAATGTAAATGACTTCGAAAAGGTGTCCGTGTCCGTATTTGAGGGTGTCCGTACGAGAGAGGTTCCTTATACATTAGGTTTAATGTCTCTCTGCCGGGGAATTAAAAACTGTCCGCATAAGAGGGGTGTCCGCATTAAAGGGGTGTCCGTTAGGAGGGGTTTCACTGTATATGATAAAATGCCATGGTACCCTAAGAAATATTTCAGTTTTATAGTGACTTCCTTCCGATCACAAACCCCTAAGCACCGTTCTGTCAAAAGATAGATTTACAACATTTTCTTCCAAGTTGATAACTTTCATATTAAAATTGATAATAAATCCCTAATGAAATGTTTCTTTAAATTCTTGAAGATCAATGAACTTTGAATTTAAGTTTTTTTAAAATCTTTTTGACTAACTTTATCTTCAGGCAGCATCTGCAGTCATTGAATCAATGTTGCAAAGCTATGAATTTTTAGTGGAATATTGAATTTTTCATGAAACAGTTCCCGAACTGTTATTAATACCCACTCTGCTTTCTCAGAAAATATAACTTTTTTGAAGCCCAAATTTTATTCACAAAAAACAATTTTTTGTGTCAATCCCCCCCCCAACCAGAAAAAGGACTTTTTTCCATTGCATTAAAATTTCTAGAAATTTTACAGCCCTGTGTTCATATGATGCAATTTCACAAAAAAGTAAGGCATTCTTACTATTGTTATATTAATTTTTGTTCAAACATTTACACTGCTTGACAATTGCTAAGGAACAAGTGATTTATGCAAATTTGTACCTCAACCACCTTGCCAATGGAAATAAATTCAAGTTCAGATGGCATGGTAGATTAAGACTCGTTATCTGTATGAAAGACAGTGCATACACGCTCAAGATTCGTACGAAAATTCACGCTGTTTGGTTTTTAATAAAAATAGTGCTGGATGTTAAAAAAGGTTTTTCTCTGAAATTCTGTTTGGTTCTTGAAATACTTAAGAGTAAAATGTCAGCAAGGCATCATTTGAGTATCTACGATCGTGGACGAGCGGTTGGACGACTGGAAGCAGGTCAAAGTGGTACCACTGTGGCTGCTGCAATGGGTGTATCAAAAAGTGCCATCTCCCAATTAAAGACGGCCGCTGAAAAGGTGGAAATGTTTTGCAAAAGCATGCCAGGGGTTGTGGTAGGAGCACCACACCTTCAGAGGATCGCTATGTAGTCCTCGTGGCAAAAAGGAACAGAAATTTCACTCTTGGACAGATAGCAGCAAATCTAACAACCGCTACCGGTACGCATATTTCTGCAAGAACCATCTCACGGCGAGTAAATAATGTCGGTTTGTATGCACGGAAGCCCGTGCGTTGCATCCAAGTTCAACCACGCCATCGTCGAGAGAGATTACGCTGGTGTAAGGAACATGTTGGTGGGCTCATCAAAATTGGTCTAGAGTGATGTTCTCTGACGAATCTCGTTTCAGTGTGACAAGTGATTCTGGTCACCAACTACTGTGGAGAGAGCGTGGAACACTTTATGCACAAAAATTTGTTTGCGAATGTGATCGGTACGGCCCAGGCGTCATGGTGTGGGCAGGCATCATGCACAATGGCAGAACAACGCTTCACATTTTGGAATAGGAAAGCGATACGTCGCAAATTTATTGCAGAGATGTTATGCTGGACCATGTTCGTCTTTTTAGGGGGGGCTATAGGTCTAGACTTTCTCGTCACGGACGACGATACACGACCACACTGGAGCATTAAAGTGTCAGACACACTGCAAAGTGAAAACATTCTCCGTATGCAGTGGCCTGCTTACTTTTCCGACTTAAATCCAATTGAACTTGCCTATGAGGCTCTTGCCAGACGTGTTGTGCGAAGGACCGTCCCTCCCAGAACAGTACAAGAACTCAAATCCGCATTGAGAGAGGAGTGAGAAAACACCCCCCACGCACTCCTCAATAATTAGTGGGGAGTATGGAAAACAGATGTAAATTGTGCATCAGTGTCCCTGGTAATCATATATCATATTAAGGTACTCATGTCTCCATCATTCTGACCTAGATCATTTTTTTGTGGTTGTATGAAAATCATCTAAGTAGGATTATTTTTTTATTTTTAAGTTTTTACTTCATTGATGCAGTAATATCTGTGTTATTTTGTACTTATAATAAAGGTACATCCTCCCTACTAACTATATATTTCATTCTGTTAATTTAATCATTATCTATTCTTAACTATTCCAAAAAATGTAATTGTTCCTTAGCAATTGTCAAGCAGTGTAGTTGTTAATGACATGATTCAGATACATGACCCAAATAGGATGAAAAATACTGAAATTGCATGACTGAATAAATTCAGTACCAGTGGCGTAGCCCGGGGGGAGGGGTCACAACCCCTCCCATGAAGAAACAAAATTTGAATATTGTATAGCACCACTAAGAAAATTTCTTATGCAAAAAATACGATTTCTGTATGTGTTTACCGCTCTACTTATTAACCAGCGTGTTGACTGGACATTAATGAAAATGGATGGTCCGATTTAATTAATTACTGTTTGTTTAACAACTACATTTACAATGGTGAACATTGCTTTTTGCAAGTCAACGGTATTCCTCAGGGATCTAAGTTCTCTTCAGTATTAGCCAACTTGTACTTACACCACTTTGAAAAAAACTTCACCTTATCCATTCCTAGGGCTTTCAGATACGTCGATGACTTCATTATTTTCAATTATCACAACTTTTTAAATGATTCCAAAAGTATTTATCCTCCCGAATTAGAACTTATCCACACCAATAATAATATCAACCAATCTGATTTCCTGGATCTTAACATTTCTCTTTCGGATAATTCTGTGCATATTGATATTTCTATTAAAGTTTTTCGTAATACCTTGATTAATGAAATTAACAGAATTAAGACTATCTGCAACAGAAATGATTTTGTTTCTAAAAATCTTAATTTAATGAAATGCACTTTAGACTATAATAAAGTCCCTCAATCTTTTTATTTAAGCTACATTAGAAAAGTAGGGAATTGCCTAGCAGAGTGAAGTATAGCGCAATTGCATTATTGTAGTAAGGCCACCTAAGCTATGAAGGTCTGCCAGGAGCTATCCTGAATATTTCTGATGTAATTTCCAATCCAATTTTTGTTTTTTCTCTCCTCGACTTTACTATACTCCAGGTTTTTTCAACTCCACGGTTTTCAATTCCATGTCCCGCTGCTGCCGTGTCCTAACTGCATCTTTGCCTAGCACGTGCAGGTAAATTTTAATTTCAATGTGCTCATTCCGTTTGGATGCACTTCGGAAGTTTCTTCTGCGCTTTTATCTTAAGATATGTTCTCTGATTCCTTTCTCTTCTAAGGCTCTCGGGGAAGGTAGCAAGCTATTGGGACCTTCCCTCTTGCTAGACAGAAAGGGCCTTGTGAACTTTAGGACCAATCCCCCCCTTGAGAAAGTGTTGGTCCTGGGTTCACCTTTTTCATTTTCCATTTTGATGTTCTCGCTTTTTTCATTTGCTTTTTCATTTGTATTTTGACTGTTTGTGTGAATATATATCTATATATATATATATATATACATATATATACACACACACATATATATATATATACATATATATATATATATATATACACATACATATATATATAAATATACATATATATTTATTAATTTATTTTTTATAATGGCATAAGAACATTTGTGTAAAAAAAAATTTATTTTTAAGCTACGTTTCATTTATTTATATTAAATTTAAGTCAAGTGTATACACAGCATTTATTATTTTTTTAAAATAAAATATATTATTCACTTTGCAATAAATATACTTCGTAATGACATATCTACTCCGTATTATGTTGAATTTGTAATTATTGGTCATTCAATAGCACATTGTGCAGTTACTGCTGATTACCAGTCAAAAGTGAATGAAAATTACTACTGAGAAGAGCAGGTAAATGGCAGTATCTGCTTTAATTAAAATTTTGATTGCAAAATCAAAATGAAACAGACTGCCCAAAAAATATTTCGATACAAACATATAGAATAGACTAAAATCAAATTTCAATATTTTATTGATGTTTGTGGGGAATCAGACGCATTTCTTCAAATATCTCAAAAACTCATTTTTGTAGATACTGCCGTTTACCTGCACATGGTAGTGTACTGAACAACACCTGCAAGTTCACCAATGGGGTTTTGTCTCTATTCAGCGGCCTATTTTAATTGGATACATGAAGTTAACTGGAAAATGTTGAATTAAGCCTGCAATGTCCCGTCTTTTTTTTTCTGCATACAGTATTTTGCTCTCTTAGAAATTACTGTGTATGTGAATTCAGCAAAAAATATTAAAAAATCTCATTTTTGTTAATTTTTCCTTTTTTGGAACTTAGAAATTCAGGTTGGAAATTCAGGGTTGCCTCAGGCTACTTAGTGCTACCTTTTTTTTGCAAGTAGAGGATTTCGGATAATTTATCAAACAGAAACATGTTCAAAAAACAACTTATTTTCCCTAAAGCTACTCTATTCTGTTTTTTTTTTTCAAAGCAAATTTTCATTCAAAAATACTTGATGTTTTTTTCACCCTATTTGTTGTTTATTTCTTATTTTGAAATCCATCATTTTTTACTATTCTTCATTTGAAAATGATAGAAAGGAGTGTAAAGCTCATGTGAAAAGAGAGAACATTAAATATGAAGATAAATTGAACGTTTAGTGAAAAAAATAAATTTAATTAAATAGAATTAGCAATGCAAAAAAAAATCAGTCACACAAGCTTTTTTTATTTTCTTTTATAAATTGTAACATTTTTGTATTTGCACATTCATTTTAAATCCATCAACAAAAAAGATGTGGACTTTTTACTACTTTATCATTTTCAACTGCACAATTTATTCATTTCATTTATGGAATCACATAAATGCTTCATTTTTTCAATTTTCTGAATTTCTTAGGCTGCTTTTTTCGCAACGCTTTTTGAAAGTTTTAGGCTACTTTTTATAGCATTCTTCCATGTGGCAACCCTGAAACTGATACTCAGTATCCGACTGAAAATATTTTTGTTGATGACTACTTTTTCCTTTTTAGATCTGCAATTCAGTGCTAAACCACTATCCAGAGGCGAGAGATTATGATGTTTCTTGTGTGTACAAGTTAAGGACTGCTCCCTATACAATACCAGTTCCTGAAGCCTGAACTGATATTTTACTCATTGTAATTAATTTGTTTCCTGTTTCTACACATGGTTTATTTTTACATCAGTGTGCTCAATACACTTTGCTGTATGCATTCATTTGTACGTGTTTCAATTGCTTCAATGTATGTAACAAACTGAGATTTATGTAATAAAATTTATATTTCTTTTTTACCGAGGAAAATCCCACAGAAGAAAAAATGAAACGGCAGTTTTAGAAACCGGTGATAGAAGTGAAAACTTAAAACTACAAAATGAATGGGAATTTTCTTTTTCATTTTCAAATTAATTTATATACCTAAAATTAAAATTTCAGTGAAACACCGAGTTTATGTCACCCGAATCTATTTTACATCCCCGTTTTTCCTGCATTTTACGTTATTTTCATCAGGTTTCAGTTTTTCCATTACTACTAATAATGTCGATTCAACCCAGATACAAAGTTTGTTATTCATGAATTGCCTGTATTTTACGTTTTCCCTGGAGCTAAAAAAAATTAACAATGTTCGTTTCCTTTTGTGCTTTTTTTTTTTTTTTTTGAAGCTAATCCATGCTGTTGAAAGTTTATCTATGACAGCAGAAATGCTATTGCTCCATCCTGTTAAATTAGACTATTTTCCTTCCCCCTAAACGCCAACTAAATGTGTTAAAATGATCAAAAATGGTATGTATGTATTATTCTTTTTAAATGTGCCATATTTACTACCTTTATTTTTTTCAATTTGATTTTTGCTTTCTATATGTTTCCTGTATTTTACTTTCTTTTTTTTTTTAACATAGTCCATTAAATTAAAAATAGCTGTTGACACTCTGTTTTACAAATCTCTCATTAAGATCACTCACCATATTAGAAACAGCCTACCAGCGCCAAAATGTATGTTATTCAAACAATGCTATTTGATTTTATCAACTGTATTAACTGGTGTGTTGAATCAGAACTGTGTTCCATGTTGTATGAAACTTTGGAATAATGTAAATTAGGGCAATCTGTGCCATGTAGTATTGAAGTCTAGTCTTAAGGTACAAGGTTGAGTGATTTAAATCATGATTTTTAAAATTTAAAAGTTCAGAAGAATGAATTTGTGATGTTCAGAGTATTTTTATTGTAAAAAACCATAAACAATCAAATATTATAATTATAAAAAAAATTCCAAAAGAAAAAAGAAATGATTCATATTATAATTATATGAAATAAAGTGAACCGGAAGAAAATTTAAAAAAATTATACCTAAAGAAAAGATAGGAATAAAATAAAGACAAAAAAAAAAAAATAAATAAAAATAAACTTGCAAAGGATACATGAAACAAGACTTCTTTTCATACTGAAGAAATCGTAATTTTTGCCATATTTTCTAAACCTCTTGAGACTATTGAGCTACTTCTAAATATTTTATTACATTGTTCAAAGTTCTCTTTCATCATTTTTATAGCACATGGAATGAAACCAAATAAAAGGGGCAGACATGTAGAAATTGGATTTTCCCCCTACAGCTTTTAAGCTCCATCCTATTTAGCATGAAGTGATAGTGGAAGTGGAAGTAAAGAAAGCAGCCTGACACTTGGCGATACGATTGTCATCTTGGTCACTTCCTCTATCACTTCTCCTTAATGCAACCTAGTTAGCTATAAAAAATCCACTTCCTGAAGTGTGCACCTGTTCCCGAGAAACGTGCACAGAATCTAGCCTTTGGGGGAAAACACCAAGATAAACTGGCTTTGGAGCAAAAATTTCGACACATCAAGAGTTTTGAAAAATAAATTTCGAGATATCTGGAAAATACATGACAGTTGTTAGGTAAAATGTAGGGGATCTTTTTTCCAGACGATTTCGAGATAAGAATTAATTAATAAAACATTTAGGAAACTAAGTCATAGTCTGAACTACTTTGAACTGATTTATAAACACACAACTTTGATTTCCCATATCACTTTAACATTAAAATAATAAATAATAATAGAAAAGACTTAATAACATTAAAAGTTTTGAAGATAGTTAAAGTTTTAAAACTTATAATTATTAAAAATTATGATACACTGCTCGACATTGAAAATGCAACACCAAGAAGGAGTGTTCAGAAATTTATGCAAATATTAGACGTACATCACTGAGTTATGTAAATGATGTGAAATGTGCAGCTCTCCGAAACACGTGAAGTAAGATATAAGGAGAGGAACCTGTAGAATGGGCAATATTCGTGTCGTTATTTCCGACTGGAGAATTATAGAGGAAATTTTATTTTTGCCTTGGAGGATACGTGTAACATGAGGGAATGCCAGGCCGCTGTCAACGAAGGCACTTCTAGCAGATAGAGGATTTTACGAGGGGTATGGTGATCAGACTGAGAAGGGGAGGTTAGTCCGTATGTCAAATCGCAGCCGATACCCACATGGATGCGAGCACTGTGCATCGGCTGTGCCGAAGATGGTTGGAACAACGAAATGTGGCTAGATTGAGGGGTGCAGGGGCAGCCAGAGTGACGTCAGAGCGCGTGGATCAACGCATCCACCGACAAGCTGTAGCAATCACTTGTTCCTCGATTCTGCAGCAGGTGCAAGATACCCTGAATGTTCATGTGTCAACCAGAACCATTTCCCGTCGTTTGGTCGCACGTGGTCTGCAATCGCTAAGAAGTCGTCCGCTAAAAAGACTGCCATTGACCCCACAACATAGACAGCAACGTTTAGTATGGTGCCGAACTAGAGCGACGTGGATGACAGTATGGCAAAATATCGTGCTCTCAGATGAATCCCGCTTCTGTTTATCCAGTGATAGTTGCCGCATACGTGTGGCGTCGACGTGGAGACAGATCTAATCCGGCAGTAACTGGAACGTCCCACCGCTCGACAACGTAGCATAATAGTTTGGGGCGCAATTGCGCACAATTCCATATCACCTCTAGTTCGTATTCAGTGCACTATGACGGCCCAACGATACTTGGATAATGTGCTGCGGCCGGTGGCAATCCCTTACCTCCAAGGGCTACCTAATGCAATTTTTCAGCAGGATAACGCCTGACCACACAGTGTTCGCACCTGCCCACATGCTCTAAAAGGCACACAGATGCTTCCCTGGCCACCATACTCTCCTGACCTGTCACTAATCGAACATCGGATGTGATTGGACGCTGTTTGCAGACTCTGTCCCTGCCTTGTTCAGAAGACGGACTGTGGCAACTGGTTGAAAGGGAATGGAGAGCCATCCCTCTGGACACCTTCGGCACCCTTATTGACTCTATGCCTAGACGTGTTTCTTTGTGTATCGTTGTCCGCAGTGGTCCTACATCCTACTGAGGTGATGCCGTTCTCGCTCTGTATTCTGCCTATCATTTTGAAATCAAGATCATTTATTATTCCTTGCTGTCTCTGTCTTTTTTCCCCAATTTCATCACTTTCTGACCACTCCTTCTTGGTGTTGTATTTTCAATGTCGAGCAGTGTATTACAAGAGACAAGAAAAAGAATTAGTGCATCAGGAAAAGTCCTGACAGAAACATGTCGTCAGAAAAGAGCGGTATTTGCACAATTGCTTGAAAGTTCTCCTCTAACGGATATTATAAAGAAATGTGAAGAAAAGTAATTGTGCAGAATTTCTGCTACTGCAGAGAAACTCTGCAAAATGTGGACTTTTTGAAAATCCTGTTATTGCATAAAAGCTGGTAAGTGTGCAATAAGCAAAAGAACTGTTCGAACTAAAACATGAACGAAGATGGGTCGTTTTCCCAATTGATTAAAATACATGATCAATTTTACTAACTACCACAGCACGACCTTGAGGGTCACAGATCTGGATGAAACTGTGGATTTAGGTCAGTTCCCACTATGTATTAACCGGCCCTAGTTCGGATGCAATGACTGTCAAAAGTTATCAGAAAAGCAATGGTTTTTCAATTAATGTTTTTAAAGAAACTAAAACACTTAAGAAGTCACTACTAGGTCTAAGTTTTGACAATATGAACCTAATCCTGAGTGTAATATTCAATCCAGGATGTGGGGTGGGAGTGAGGGGTGTCTGGGGGCTCCCACAGAAAAATTTTCAAATTTGTAGTGTTAAAAATACATTTTAGCTTTATTTTTCAAAAATTTGCAACTCCACTTTGGATGCCCCCCCCCCTCCCCCAGTGATACCACTGCATAATATACACAAACAAAAATGCATAACATTGTTCAGTAAAAGAAATTTAAAATTTCATACATCACAGGAATGAGAGTGGTCAGAGAAAAATCCAAAAAAAGGAGGAAATCCAAAAAAAAAAAAAAAATTAAAATCATGCAGAAAAGGGATGAGATCAAAATAGCCCCTGGAGTCCATGACATTCCAAAATTCAACAAAAATGGCCAATTACCCATCAGTTTCATGCCTCAAGGATAATACAAAAAAAAAAAATCCCTATTGATAATGTTTGAAATAATTGGGTAGTAATTAATACATCATATGCCACATATTGTTTTTAAAGCATAGTATTTATTGCTCAAATTTCAGTTATAAAAAAAATCAGGAAAATGGGGATAGCTGTAAAAAAATAATTGTATATTAAAGCATTATTTTTTTAACATACATTATTGGAGTGAGTGGCAAATTGATGACAAAAAATTAAATCTCTTTTACCCTTTTTCCTTGCATAGGAACTAATAATTTGGCTTAAAAAACTTGATAATGCTATTTCACGAAAAAAAAAACTGGAAATTGCTTCAATCATGAAATTTCATAAAAGTTTACTGGCTGAAAAGCCTAAACTATTGGAAATTCACCATAAATATTTTGAACTCTTTCTTAAATACTTAAAAAAAAAAAAAAAAAAAAACCATGCCAAATTTCAATACAATCCAAGACTGGAAGTTAGACCACATTTTTTTGACTGACTTTTGAATTTTTTCTAAAATAAATTTAATAAAAATATTATTGAAACAATGAATGAAATAAGTAGATATAAAGTAGCATGTGGTAAAAAACCTTCCAACAAAATAAAAATGATTGAAATATTTGCAGGATGCAAAAAGACTGAAATTTCAAACAAGGCACACAATTTTCGACGAAACACGTGTTTGACAACGTTGGCATGTTTCCCAAACATACGTTTTCTGCAGATATCGCGGAGGTTGAAGATTTGAGTGTAGAAAATAGAAAAAATGAGAAAACTGGGACTCAACTTTGTATAGTTTTTAAAAAATTAAGGAAATTTTCCGAAAATTAGACTTTTTAAGGACCTTAATTTTGCTTAATGTAATTAAGGGTTTTTTAAGGAAGTAGAACATGCATGATATTGATGCATAAAAAAAGCTTGAGCATTGGTTCATTTGCAAGATATGCTACCTGGCATTTCTTGCAATTGTACTATTCATCTAAAAAGTTTGTGATTGGTATGATGAGTAATTGGAGCTGTCAAGAAATCCATAGTCAGAATAACCAGACTATAAAATCAGGATGGCAGTGGAGAAACAGAAGAGGGGAAAAAAAATGCTGTGAACTTCTTGAGTCGGAGTGAACCATAAACAAGTCTTATTTTCCAGCTTATGTCAGTGGCATCACTAGGGGTGGGGGTCTTCTCCGGGTTTCATCTGACTGGTGGGGCGACACCCAAAGTGGAATTACATGTTTTTGAAAAATATGAAGCTAAAATGCCTTTTTATGGCAACAAATTTGAAAATCTCTCCCCCAGAACCCCTCTTTCCAACCCCACATCATGGAGCGAATCCCATACTCAGGATTAGGATTCTGAAAATTATCTAAATTATAACATGTTCTCAGAATTTTTTTTTTTTTGTGTGTGTGTGTGTGGTGGTGGGGAGAGCGGCTGACACCCTTAATTACCGCCATGGGTGTCACTCATGCTAGGTAAGCCACTGCTTACGTGTTAACCAAAAGAAGTGCGCAAATCTTGAAAAAATAAAGGAAATATGGAGATTTTCAAAAAATAGTAATTGTAGGAAAAGTAGGAGCACTGACGCCTCCAATAGTATGAAATACACTGTAGATTTTTTCTTTTTGAGAGTTAGCAAAACAGAGTACATTTCTATCTTTATCTTAACTAATTAGATTTTCATTGCGTAAAAATGTAAAATAGTAGAAACATGAACAAGTGACAAGCCAATTGGTAAAAAATGAAATGTTGATTAAAGTACAAAGTGCTTATATTTTTTAACAACTTTATTTACATTTTTATTGCAAACAACAGCATAAAAGACAATTTAATATTGCTATCATTTATTTTTCTTTATCATAACCATTTTTTTTTCTTTTGAATCGTTACAACATATTAAAGAGAAATTTTGGAATTCTGTGATCCAACAGGAATTTTGTATTGCATCGATACCAAGGAAAAAAGTACGATTTACTTTCTCAAAATCATTTCCTAACATCACCCAACCCCTTTGAAATTTGACATATATGAAAAATATTTAGCACTATCCTTATTTAATTTTGTAAGCTAAAACTTAACTTAGACAGGCAATTTTCAGCCAGTCTGATGGTCTTTGCTATTCTAAGTGTTCATAATAAGTGATTGTATAAGTCTTTTACTCTGCTGCACCTATAAAGTAAAAACTCCATGCCTATATAAAAAAAAAGAGAATCTTTGCAAGAGATCTTTATTTGTAGATGTAGTCACAAAGAGAGGTTTCACTGCATCACAAAGACATGGCGTTTTTAAACTTTACATATTAAATTAATGAAGGATTTATACAACTTAAATTTTAGAAGTTCGCTAAAATAAACTAGGTATCTTTCAGAAAAAGTATAAAAGTGGAAAAAAAAAAAAAAAACCTGCAAATAAATATAAACATTTCAGTAAAAGAAAAACATAAGTCTTAATGCTTTTCTTGTTGTGAATATTTCCAAACCTCAATGTTCACTGATTTACTGAATTAGAATCTTTATTTCATGAAGAGCCAAAAACTGGACTGCAAATACCTAAAACTCTTTTTAAATTTCAGAAAATATTGAGGCCGGATTTCACATCAAGTTTTTAATAATTTAAAGTTTTTAAATATTTCTGTATAAAAAGCAAGAAGTCGCTTAGCAATGTGTTGATATCAAACTTCCAGCGCTGTAAGCTACCTGTAGCGCCAATATTTTCTTCAGTTGGCACAAAGAGCTGTCAATATGGGCAACAAATTCATGGTAGTAACAGTACATATTGTCCATTGAGTAGTTTTCTCACAAGAAAGGAGGCATTTACGAGAAAATATTTATAGAGGAAGTTTGCTCGCAACTCCAGTTTATATCATACACCACAAATTATGTTGTAAGAATAACTTGACGGCTAATTTCAGTTATCACTTGTTACTGAACACACTAACCAGAAAAGAATTTCATAATGCATGAACTTAGTTTCAAGTTTTCTTTTTCAAAGTTTAACAATGCTCGAAGATTTTTGAGCTGTTTTCACAAGGCTTAAAATAATCTGCATAATTCTATCTGCTGCTCATCTTAAGAATCTTCACACAGCTGCGTAGGAGAGTGAAGCGGGCAAGGCCACAGAGGAAGGTGACTTGTCACACCCATGAGTCGCCAGCTGGCACATCTTCGGGTTGTTCACTGGAAAGAAGCTGTACTGGGATGTCTGAATGCCGTGCACGCCCTTTCTTTTTTTCTCTGTTTACCTGAGCATAAACAGGTTCTGTTGGGGATCTGGTTTGTTGCTTCAGTAGAAGGAAATAAATCAAGTTACTTGAAGATTCAAGACTTTAAAACACATTGTTTGACAATTAACATAAATGTTTGAATAACATTATGACAATTTACTTTCAAGTTGGAATTTGAAGATGCAAAGGAATCTAATTCAAATTGCTACAATCATAAAAGAGTTTTATTTATTAGATTGGTTTTTAAAACATACATAATATTTGGTTGAACAACTAAATTATAATTGAAAAAACCCAATTAGGTGAGAAAAATTTATGTTGAAAATTTTCTTGTTTTAAAGTTAAACAACTGCTAGGGCAAATAATTATCTGAAATTTTTTTTCTTGAATCCCTTTTTTCTCCAAGAGTGTTTCTCATGTTTGCACAATCAAGTGGCAAAAGTAGAATTAATCAAAATGCTAGTGCTCTCTGTAGATGCAATTTCCTTTGGGATTGGTAAAGTTCTCCTCCAGAATTGCAAAGCAGTTGCATTGTACTTCTGTAACTCATTCTAAGACTCAGTCCAGGTATTCTCAAATTGAAAAAGAACTAGCTGACCCCACAAGGCCCTGCTCGGCTTAATCCACAATTTGAAAACATATAACCTAGATTGCAAATATACTTTTATTGAGGCTTCTGAGATATTCTTTCAAATTAACACATGTTCCTGGAAAACATCAAGCTGTTGTTGATGCTTTGTCCAGAGCACCCTTACCAGCACATCCTGTTCCTAAGTCTTGTCAAAAAGACATTTTGCAACATTTTCATGTTGGGCTTATAGGTATAGTGCCATGTAAAAACTGGGATGAGAGCGGTCAGAGAGCAAAAAGGAAGAAATAAAAAAAAAAAAAAAACCCCAAGATCATGCAGAAAAGGGAATAATATCTGACATTGAATCAAAACAGCCCTGAAAAACCATGATATAATATAATATATCAATTTTCATATCTTTTAGGGAAGCATATCTTTTATAATTAAAAATATTTAAATTGTGTTGAAAATTAAAATAAATTTTCAAATGAAGTTGTTAGTAAAGTAAAAAATTACCGAATGAAAAATCGAAGTTTTCCTTATATAGTAGAAGTAGAACATAATTTTCATAGCAAGAATTGAAAATAAATGAATAACTATATGTATAAATGATTGGTTAAACTTTTTCCATGCATTGGAACTCAAAAATTTGGTTTAAAAACGTCATAATACGATTCCAGGATCATAAGAACAACTAGCAATTGCCTGATGTATTAATGAATTCCTCAAAAAATTTGACAAGCTGTAATGCCTAAACCATTTGTGATTAAGCATAAATATTTTGTACGCTTTCTTAAATACATAAAAAAAAGTAACCCTGCCAAGTATCATTAAAATCCGAGACTGGCAGTCGGATCACATTCTTTTGATAGACTTCTGCATTTTTCTAAAATGAATTTAATAAAAATATTACTGAAATAATTAGTAAAATAAGCAGATATAAGGTAGCATATGGTAAAAAGCCTTCCAACATTAAAAATGATTGAAATATTTGCAGGATGCAATTAGATTGAAATCTCAAACATGACATGCAATTTTTGGCGATGCACGTGTTTGACATTGTTGGCCCAAAGACACGTTTTTTGCAGATATCGTGGAGGATGAAGATTCGGGGGGGGGGGGGGGGGTCAGAAAGAATAAGGAAACAAGGACAGAAAATTAAGCAAAATCGGAATCTTTTCAAATTTTTAAGGAAAATAGGAGCGTTATGAGGCTTGAAAAGGGTAAAAAGAGGAGGAACAGTTTTAAAAGCCAACAGAGAAAGCCGAAATTCCGGCAAAGGCCAGAAAAATCTCATCCTTGAAAAATGTTGTTTGGTCATTGTCAATCTCTCTATTAGCCAGGTATGAACACTGAAGTTGAAAATATGTTATCACACTGTGCTATCTGTGAACAAAACCTAAGGGCAAACAGCAAAGAACCACTCTTGGATAGAAAACTTGCAGAATGACCATGGCAAAAGGTTGCAATTGAGTTTTTTAATCTCTCTTCAGTAACCCATATAGCTCAATTTTAGATCATTTCTCCAAATATATTGAGCTGCAACCTTTACACCAGAGGTCTCCAACCAACGGCCCTTGAGCAGATTTTAACTGGCTCGCAGGGCCTGATTACAACATCGGCCAACTATGCCTGGGGACCCAAATTACTTAAAGAATCATGCATAGCATTACAACTACTCGAAAAATACATGTTTTTTTAAAGTAGTAATTAAAAAAAAAACTTTTTAGTTGGAAAAGAACTTACTTACAGGATAATTTTTATTAATTCTACCAGTAGCAAGTTTACCATGCCACTATTATGAGATGACTCAAAGGGGATTCATGAATACACATGATAAATGATTTACATAATTCTGTGATAGTCAAAGGGATCCCCAAAAAATCAGTTTTCAAGGGGTCTCGAAATTATTGTGGGCTCTTTTAGTTAGTCGGACCTTGCACGCCTGCAAGAAGCTCACAACCCTGAGCTTAGCCAGAGGCGAGGGGAGCAGCGAGGGCAACTGTCTATCCTTTGAAGAGAGTCTGCAAATTTCACTTTAATCCGTAGTCACCAAAGATAGTTCAAAATTGAATTTCTTGGAATTCCAAGCGATTCCTGGGAATAGACACCAACTCCTTCCTGAACCTCTCAACATAAAAATTCTTCAACATAAAAAAATTCTGGGGACCACTCCGAAATTCAGACTATTTATCTAGCATCAGTCAAGATGTCCAGCAATGCGTTTCTAGAACTTCATTCCCCAAAAAGTTTCCAAAGATAACATCTAAATCTTCATTTCTTTAAGATCACAAATAACCAAAAATAGTCTAAAATTGAGTTTTTAAAACTTATTTGCAAAAGGAAAAGTCTCTGACATCTCCAAATTGATTTCATTTTTGAAGAATAATTGGGGGAGTAAATTGCTACCCCTCATTCCCTTTATTTTACTAAAATCGCCTAAAAATGCAAATTTTTATGCTAGTTTTGAAAATTTCTCTTTAGGTGGACTCTGAAACCTGTCCTTTGAGCATCTAACATCAGCAAAGATTAACTAAAACTG
Organism: Uloborus diversus; assembly: GCF_026930045.1. Classification (NCBI taxonomy): domain Eukaryota; kingdom Metazoa; phylum Arthropoda; class Arachnida; order Araneae; family Uloboridae; genus Uloborus; species Uloborus diversus. Next base: position 213,864,512 of record NC_072733.1, on the reverse strand, counting down.
AGTTTTTAAGACTTCAATTCGGAAATTTTTTCGGAAGACACTTGATCCGCCCACCTCCGTCCTTCTGATTCAAAGACAGTCTAAAACTTTTAAGGACTTATAACTTTTAATATCTATATCTGTTGGCATGGACAAAATCATTTTAACTAATATTGGTGGATTGCTGGCCTGCCTCGCCTTCAAAAATTTTCAATGTGGCCCTCGAGTAAAAAAGGTTGGAGACTCCTGCTTTACACCATACACTACAACAGTTTCTACAGTCATCAATGCCTTGAAACTTCTTTTGAATATTTTGGAGTTTCAGAAGAAATAGTTGGAGACAAGAGACCACCATTTGATTTCAAAGAGATGAGAGAATTCTGAACAAGTTGGGACATATTCCACAACCAGGTCATGTCAAGGATGCCCGGTTTGAATAAACAGTGGAGAAGTGCATACAAACTATCAAATCAAGCCTCAACAAAGCGGCCCAAGATAAGAAGGACCCTCATCTAGTCTTGATAGAGTGCAGAAACACTCCTATAGATGGTTTACCTTCTCCAGCTGAGATCTTAATAGGTCAAACCTCATTACAATTGCTGTGGTCCAAAATCATCTGTCATCTGAGACAGCAACATCAATTTAATAAATACGACCTGCATAATAATCCATTAGAGCCATTGCAAAATAATCAAGTACCTTATATACTCGCGTATAAGTAGAGAAATTTAGTATAAAAAATGAGGGTCAAAAGTTAGGAGGTACTTACTTTAAGAGGGTTCTAGACTAGGTTACTAGAGGTAACTTATACGTCGGGTAGAATTTTTGAAAATTTACCCTGAGCAATTCTCGAAAACGTGAGCATTTCCCCGATTTCAGTCGTACCCTTTTAAGCAGATGCTAAAGAATTAAATGCTTACACATTCTGCTATAATTTTGCATGGTTTGACTGAAATGAAGACTAAATGATTACAGTAAATGGCTGACTAAACGAAAAGTGCGGAAATCGCTGTATTTGGGAGTTTTTCCTGCAAGTCGCGAAAGAATGCTAATTAAAAAAAAACAATGTAATATGCTTATAGTGCAAAATTTTATAGATATTAATTTAATAATAGATAGCAACAAGTAACAAATATTGTAACAGCAAAATAGAACCCTTTACAAAAATTACGATCACAGAAGTGAATTCTTTTATGGGCAAGATAAAAAAGTTGAACAATTTCTATCATAAAAATATACATTACATTTTCTTCTATTTCATAACATTTATTTTCAAAATTAGCGGCAAAATGTTTCCAATTTTCTCAGAAAGTAGGCACTGGACTTATATGGGGATTTCAATTTTACCCAAATTTTAATCCTAAAAGTAGGGTAGTCAACTTATACCATGAGTATATATGGTAGTATATATGGTTTGGGGTCAATGAAGAGCAGTGCAAAGGAAAAATTTGCAGGGTTGGACCTCAGCTTAGATCTTACTGCTAAGAGCAGAAAACGGTAGAGTATATCGTAGAAATCATTTCCATATTAAAATTTTCAAATACACAACCTGTCAGCAACAAATTGACAGCAGAGTATCTGTTCATAGTCCCAACAACCAACAAGAATATTACTATTCCAGCAACTAGCTGTGTTTCACTGACTCAAAGTTATACTCATTCGCTGCTACAGATTTAACGATCTTCATGGGTCGAACAATTAAACCATTGTCAGGTTTGGAGACTGAATGAACATTGCCATTAAAAAAAAATCATATCTAAACTTGTATTTCATATTTTGATAATTTTTGATTTTTTGAAGATTTTTTCTTTGTATTTGTTCTTTAAATATATTATGTATTACAGCATGGGACCCCAAATCCGAATACTTGAAACTGCACCTAATACTAAACCTTTCCGGATTTCAGAATTTTCCGTATTTTGGATTTCGACTCGAAAAACAAAAAGTGAAAACTCTCCTGTTGTGTGGTACTCGTCAGGTTTTTCCTGGTTTTGCAAATATTTGCGCTAAATTTCGTTTATTTTTGAATCTATCTGAATAAAAGTATACTTCAATAAGCTAAAACAAAGGTTGGAAATAATTTGCAGCGCCGTTGGTCTGTGGATGTTGCTTTTTATTATTATGCAACATGATGATCAATACAATAAATAAATCATATATTTACTGAAAGTAATCTTGTACTTTTGTTTAATTGGCTTTGTAATTTGCATACTTATGAAAAGAAAAAAGAATTATCACTAACCAAAAGTGGATTTTAAAAGATTGCTGCACAATTACAGCAAAATGCTTATTCACGCATAACATGTGGCATCGAAAAAACCTTAACAGTTTTGAACTTTTAAAATTGAAAAAAAAAAAGGGATTGGCCAAAAAAAATTTGTTGAAATTTTAAGTTCCATGTTTCTAGTGTTCCGGATTTTGGGATTCGGAAATTGGGGTTGCATGCTCCATTATTTGTATTTCATCACAATCGTTTTTGCTATTTTAACAGATTTCTTTGTTGTTTACGTTCTTTATTGTTCAATGCTTGCATTAATAAATATTACCTGTCCTCACGTCTACATGTATAACAATATTGAAAGCTTTCTTAGGAGTGGGGAGGGTTTGAAGTTTCAAAAAAAAAAAAAATGATTTTTTTTTCTTTTTTGTTTTGTTATTAAACATTTCAGAAATATATTCCCGAAATTTCAAGTTGTTTCGAGCAAAATTCTCAAAATTATCAAGTATTCGGTCTCCGCTACTTCAAATTGTAGCTCTGCTCCTTCAAATTGTAGCTCCAACGGCGGCTGAATAATGCAGCAGTTCTGAAAGATGTGGACACTCAGAATTTCAATGCTGCTTGCTTGGTGGTGTTCATTCCCATTTTAAAACCAATTGACTAATTCATTTCAAATTTAGCACAATTTTTTTCTGCACACGAAAACCTCCCCCTACGTTGAGTTTCAGTTTTTTCCTTTTTAATGAATTTTTTACTAACAAAATAGCAGGATTTTTCGTGAAAAAAAGAACTTTTCACTTCAAATGGCCGCCAAAAATTTTAAAGTCAAACAAAAAAAGATTGGAGAACATAGGGGGGAGGATTTGATTTCAGATAAATGACAGTTAAGATACAGTGAACTAAGAAACAGCCAATCAACTTTCTACAAAGGTGCTCTGGGAAACGCTTAATTACTGGCTTATTAGTGGATATTTTTTTATTAAAAATGTATAGAATATTCTTAAAACCATATACTAGCGCACAAAAGTTTTGATAAATCCAATCAAACCATTTAAAAAAAAATATCTTAAAAAAGTGAATTTTTGGGCCCTCCCCTCCTTAAATACATAAGAGGAACTAACATACCAAGTTCCATTAAAATCTGAGACAATGAGTAAATCTAATTTCCTTGATTGATTTGGCCCATCAATTGTAATAATGTTAAGAAAAAATAATTATTCAAATAAAGAATAAAATAAGCCTACTTTTTGAGACAGCATATGTCACAATGCATATCAACTCTGAAAATAATGTAAACATTTACAGGATGCAAAAAGATTGAAATATCAAATCAGGCAAGGAAATTTTGGTGAAGTGCATGTTTAGCACTGGCACGTTTCCAAAAAATACGTTTTCCGAAGGAAATCGTGGTGTCTGAAGATAGAAGGGGAAAAATAGAAGATACAAGGAAGCAAGCACTAAAAACTCTAGGGGGAAAAATATAGCGGAAATACGATTTTTTTCAGATTTATAAGAAACAGTAGGAATATAGGAGTGCTGAAGGCTTGAAAATCTTGTTTTTGGAGCCGAAATTTAAGGAACGTATCAGAGCAAGAATGTTGTCAAGGCAAGAGGAACGTTATTCAAAAATAGCCGCATCCAGGTTCGGCACGAAAAAGGTATCACTTTTATTGCCGCTTTTGGAATAGTCAATCTTTTGTTGAAATACTGGTATCTCAGCATGAAGAGCAGTAAAGAAATAGCTTTATCTGTTTTCCTTGTTATAGAGGAGACCTTTGATAAAGTCCCTGTAACTACTACCTAGAGGGCCCTTGCTACAAAAGGCATCAATAAAACTATTATTAACGGGATTTAAATCTGTTACCCTTTTAGGTTTGTTAATATTTCTCTTAGTGGTGTAAACTTCACTGTTCACACAAATGCTGGATGCTCACAGGGTGGTGCTCTCTCACCTATCCAAACTCATTGCTTGAAAGCATTACTACTTCTGGCTCTTCTTGCATTGGATATGCTGATGATGTTGCTATTGTGGCGGGAGGAAAGTTCATCAAAACTGTTACCTACATTCTGTCATAAGGATCAAAATGTGTGGAAAGATGATGGCACTCTAACCAGGAAACCACACGATCAAGGAAATTCGGAAAAAGTCTAAATTGGTAGTATTTGAAAGAGTATCCTAAAACATTTTTATAGCAAAAAAAATTACGTGCCCTCGCGACCCCGTAATCAAAATATGAAGGCTTAAATTTTGCCGAAATTTTAAGTTAAGTCAAAAAATTTAGCGAGTTTTGTTCAAAAATGGTAGGTACGGCACAAATTCAAAATCTGCATCTGACAAGACATCTCATTGCCATTTTTGGCCTTCACCAAAACATGTGAAAGATGTTTTAAGTTAATTCTTTACTCATGTGTGACTACCAAGGGGAGAGGCTCGCCATTCAAGTTTTTAGGGGGTTGCTTTCAGGGCTATTTTTCTCTTGTCTGGGGGTGGGGGCTTTTGTTTTCGTCGGGTCTTTAAGGTATTAGTGTGAGGGGAGGGTAGCATTATCGCTCTTGGAGGAAATAGGCACTCCTGCTTTACTTGTGTGTGTCAAAGTTGAACCACTATCAAGCTTAGAAAGTGGAAAGTTTTTCCAGAGGAACAACTTTAAATCAAGATTAAGCATGTTTTATTTTATTATTAATGATAAAAGCAAAACCAACACAGTCGGGGGGAGGGCGATTTAAGGAGCCTCCTGGTTTTTAACAAAAATATATTTACATGTACTTGCAAGAGGTAGGGAAGGGGGGATGCGAAGGAGAGCGACGTCGACGTAAATATTTGTTGTTTTTTGTTTTGTAAAAACAATGCAAATATAATGTTAATTGATTTCAAACCACCTTTTTTCCTGGCGAGTCCCCTAAACCCCAAGGTGAGTTCCCAGACACATGTGTATGTGTTTTCTGCTGCCTTTCGGCATGATAAGCATTTTGTATAATTCTACCATGGGAAAGCAAAGCATAGTATCAGCAATTTTTTTAAAACTTTTTTTGCCAAATTCTGTATTTTATCCAAGGGTGCCCACCTGGGGAGGGGGGGAGTTGTAGGGCAGACTGCGCCATTGAAATTTTTAGGAAGGGGGTGTTTTGAGGGGTATTTTTCTCATTTTGGGGAGGGGTCTCTTGCTTTTGGGGGGATCTCCATGATATTTAGGGGGGTGTGCCATTGCCCTTGGTGGGGGGCTCTTCTGCCTTAGCTTTAGTGCACAAAATTGCTTATTTGGTTTCTGCTGAAAATAATGCATGAAAAGAACGTCATATTCAAACGCTTCTTTTTTTTAATAATTCAAACACGTTTCTTCAAATGTCTCAAAAATTCATTCCTGCAGATACTGCGTTTTAACTTCTCACGGTAGAATCGTCCTTTTCCCCGGTAAAATTTTGAAAAGACGAGCCGGATAAAAGTATATTTTTGCATTTCAGTAGATTTTATGTTAGTACTTTAAGTTTTAAGTGTTAATTACAATATTATTGGTGTAATCTATTTTAAGTATTTCTTATTATAGTTCTTATAAGTATTAACTATGAGTATTTCTTTTAGATTCTGTGCAAAGCTAATTTGTTTACTTTAGGCAATTAAATATAAATTATTAAAAAAAACCTCTAGTTCAGAAATTTTAATCAACAGATTAATCTAAATACAGACAAGAGCTAAAGTAAAATAAAAATAGAATAATAAGCTAATTTGTATACGTAAGGCAATGTAAATTTAAAAAAAATTGCTAATTCAGAAATTTTAATTAGCAGATTAATGTTAAATACAAATAAGAGATAGAGTAAAATAAAAATGAAAGAAGCCTGTCTAAAGGGCAAATATGCTACTGACCCTGACAAATATGACACTGAACAAAATAATGATTAAAAGATAGAAAATTGTGGCACTAGAAGTATGTCATGAATTTAAGCCGTGTACAGATATTTCAACTGTCAAACTCCCCCGAAATACAAAATTGCAAGGTGTTTAAAATGGAGGTGGCCAAATTTTCAATAATCCAGGCTTATACCAAGCATATAGTATCATGTCCGAGTATTATGGTTGTAATAATCTGGAATTGAATAAGTGATTGTAGTTTGATTGAAACATAACTTGTAAAAGTTATTCCAGTATTTTTAAAAATGAATAAAAAACATGCAATACGTTGCGCATTTACGTAATACCCACTTTAAGCTGTGGTGGTGTTCGGGCGTCAGGTGTTGTAATGAACGCAGACTACAGTTGGATCCCGACTTACATAAGGGATGCGTTCCAAGACTCCTCGCGTAAGTCGAAATTTCGCGTTGTGTATGACATTTTAGAATTTTTTAAACACCTTTCAAACTGTTTTAGACAAGTTTTTAACTATACATTACTGATACTCACATAAAGAGCTAAATTTTTACTGTATTTTTAAAAAAGCTGCATTATTTAAACACTGCACTGTAAAAGTACTACACAGTAGATACAATAAATTTCATTTACAACTTAAAAATTGAAGATTATGATTTATGCTGCGTAATCTGATTGTCGTTCTAATATATATTTAAGTACAGTAGCTTTGCTTTTGCTCTTATAACATTTAAATTTATGGTGACACCCCTCTTTCAGAGTCTCTATTCTCTACAATACAAGAGCAGATTAAAATTTTATATTGTTTGCATTTTGCTTAAACATTACTCTGCGAGCTTCATATTAAAACTAAGGTCTGGACTTATATGGATTGCCGTCTCTTGACTTTTAATTATACGTATGAAAGATTCACTCATACTCTATTGTCGTGTTACCTTTGACCACTTTCTAGTTGTTAAAGCATATCCAGAATCTTTAACTTTTCTTATATTGTCGCAAACTTTTGCTTTTTGTTTCCATCTTCAAACTTTAGGTGAAACAGTGTGCCTAGGTGCTACAATATTTCATCACCTTTCATATTTAGAATAAATAGATGAAAAATGAGGAGTGGTGATTATACACACGAATAAAGCTATGTTTATAGTGCGGTGTGTGGGAACTTGCGCAGTCAGTGATGCTGAAAGGATGAAAGTACATTCACGAAGTCAATGTTTAGTGGTGAATAACGAAGCTGAAACTTAGCATCATGATTCCTTTCCAAATATTTTCGTCTTGAGAGCGAGAAATTTGCTTTAGCTCTAAAATTTGCTGCTTCTGAAGACCTCCCATTATAGCCATTTTGCGTAAGTCGGATCGCGTCGTAGCGGGAGTCGACTGTATATTAACAGCTTTTAAGACTACAAATAACTCTCTCCATTCATGATGTAATTTCCGGTATCGATAATTTTGAAGCACACAGGTTATTGACAATTTTTTTATCCATTGTTTTCTTTTTAGAATTTTTTTTTTCTGTTTTAAATTAAAAATTGAATATTTTTCCTCACAGTGGTCAGACAATAAAACTTCATGTATTAATTATCACTTAAAAGAAAAAAAAATTGATACCATAATCCATGACCATTTTGTTTGAACATCAAAGACCATTCGTTTTATTATCTGTATGTGAGCTCAACCTAGTTTGCTTTTTGTACACATTCATATTAATTCTCCCAGATTATTAAGAATTACTTACAACAGGGCTGTCCAACTTGTGGCCCGCCAACACGTATTGTGCAGCCCGCCTGCTTATTATTTAGCATATTTCTTATATCGACATTTTATGGTATCAAGAAGCTTCTGAGACTACATTCTTGGTCAAGCCGGGGTCTCGAAATTTCCTCTTGATCGTTCTTTTACTCCTTTTATTGTATTGGGAGAAAAAGGTACAGGTCAAGGTCAAGGTCAAGCAGTCTTACCCAGCACGCTGGTGTTCAAACGAATTCCTAGAAATAGTATTGTCTCGCCTTGGAGGGAGGGGAAGACAGGGAGGCAAGAGAGAAACATTTCAGATAAGCAAAACCTGCCTGCAATTAGTTAAAAATAAAGACCCCCTCACTGACTCTACGGCCTTATGATTTCGAAAAAGAAATAGAGAGCGTGCTCACATCATATTTAAAGTACTTTATCGGCGATGAACTTTATCAAGAATCGTCACAAAAGCTACCTCTCCGACAGTTCATTGTTGGACCTTCTTCAGCTGGCAACGACAAACATCGATGTTGACATTCCTGCTCTTGTAAAGAAAGCGGATCCGCTTTAGTTTTCCCATTAAATGAAAGCAAATAGTTTTATAATCCTTCTGTTTCATTGTTTAATGATTAATAATTCAACTATCAATTGTTATTGTGTAAGAGGTTATTGTTCAACTTTTTCAAACTGCAGCCCGCCAGGTGATCAGTGATCGGAATTCTGGCCCGTGGGCTCTTTGCAGTTGGACAGCCCTGACTTACAACATATTTCATTAATAAGAATTAAATAAGTTAAATACACTTAAAATTCAGAAAAATTTTGAAATGTATTATCACAAAATAATACAATTCATGTTTAATTTCATTGTAAAGTTGTCGTTCCTCTGGTCCTCTGGATAAACCTTACAACTTTTCACTTTATACGCTTGATGGTGATTCCTTTAATTTAACATGCACAAGTAAGGGATTAATGCAACTAATCTTTCACATGCGATGACCCAAAATGGAAATGAGATGATTTGCAAGATGCTAACGATGAAATAGCGTGATGTTTTAAATTTCTTGCCAACTATTTAAATCTGGCGACTTTTCTTGTGATTTTGGCAGACTTTAAGACCCCATATCTCAAAAGAGAGGGGATGAGAGCACAGTTCATGGGTCTAAAATATGTCTAAATATGTTCTTTTAAATGCAACCATTTTGAACTTTTTCCATGATTGCTGAAGTCGTGAGGTTCTTTGGTAAGGGTCTCACTCTAAATCCTCAAAAAATCATAATGGTAGCTTTCACAAGTATGAGAAAATTTCAGGAGGGAAATAGTAACCTTTTTTTTTGAACAGACTCAGATGTAATGACGAAGCTTGGAGTCTACTTTGACTCCAAGATGAAATGGGAAAGCATTTTTTCTATAGCCTGGCTAAGGATAGTTAAGTCTTTTATGCCTACAGCGGAGCTATTTGAAGAATGTTAGAGCTTAGTCAAAAAGCAGTACATTGGGTTTAAAAGATGATCATTGGTTTGAATAAAATTTGAGAAAGAACTGCAAAATTACAAAAATCTAATAAATGGCACGAAACTGCTGAACATTTCGGGGGAAAATTCAAGAATAAGAATTTGTAAGTTACATATAACGGATTGGATGAACTCAGTTCTGGCTTCATGAAATGGAAACTTAATATTTGATATTTTTTTATGAGGTAGTTGTACGTTAGTTTGTGGGGAGGGTAGCAAGTTATTGGGACCTTCCCTCTTGCTAAACAGAAAGGGCCTTCTGAATTTAGTGACCGGTCCTCCCCTTGAGAAAGTGTCGGTCCCCGGTTCACCTTTTTTCATTTTGGTGTTATTGCTTTTTGCATCTTCAATTTTATTTAGATTGTTTATTCGTGAATATGTTTGTACTGGTTTTGTTTCTAGCACTTTGTTTTTGCACTGGCATTACAGTACACTTTAGTATTTATTCTTTCAATTCTTCAATGTTTTTGAATTTATATTTAAAATATGTTCTTAAAATGTATCTCATGTTGTATATATATATACACACACACAAAACTATTTTCCAAATTCTTTTCCGCAAATTCATGTTTTTAAGCAAGATGTGAAAGCAATTAGTAAATGCATGCACAGTTGAAAGTATACAACATGCAACATATTAAGTATTAAAAAGAATCATAGCTCATCCATTACCATTAAATAGAAAGGCTCCAAGGAAGGAAAGATTAGTACCCATGAGGGGGCTAAAATGAGATTTAAATGTGATATAACACATATTAGTTTCAAAAATATATGGATCAATAAACCTTAATTAACTTAATAGAAGGCATAAGGAAAAAATGATGATAACTTTTGAAGATCAGAGAACTCAGGTAATTATATTTAAGGAATCTTAATGCAGATGAAAATGAATTTAACGAGCTGATGTGTGCCTCACATGACTTCCTTTTACTCCATTTTAATGTCATTTTCCCATTATTGGCAATTTTAATGTGATTCAATAGTTTAATCTCTAAATATTAAAAACGATGGCCAAATTAAAACCAGATAAAAAAAATCGCCAAATTTTCCGCCAAGTTGGCGACAAAACTTGGCGACCAAAAGACTGGCGATATATCGCCAAGTGTCCGCCAAATTGTAACACCACTTAAGTTTGCATTGATATTAACAATGATTTCCCCCCCAAAAGGTGCAAAAGACCCCCTTAGGAACATCCGAAAGCAACCAAAAGGGGAGGTGCACAACTAGACCCCACTACGAGTCTATGTACCAAATTTCAACTTTCTAGGACATACCATTTTTGAGTTATGCGAGATACATACGCACATACGCACATACGCACATACGCACATACGCACATACACACATACGCACATACATACAGACGTCACGAGAAAAGTCGTTGTAATTACCTCGGTGATGGTCAAAATGGATATTTCGCGTGTCTATACATTCTTAGGCACTTTTCCGCATGTGGTCGAATCGAAAAAAAAACTCAACATTCATTTGGGGGTGAGCAAAATGGAAATTAAGGGCGATTTTTGAGTGAAAATTTTTTCGCGAATACAATACTTCCTTTTTTGTAAAAGGAAGTAAAAAAGAAAACAAAAATGTGTTAGCTAAGTACACAGATTAAATATAGCACAACAGAATAAATTTTTATTGAAAGAAAGAACAGATTAGTAAATTTTTTTCCACACAATTATTTAACTTATAAGTGAAAAAATAAAATTTTTGCAAAAATGAAAAACTTAAAATTTTTTGTGAGTTAGCAAACACAAGGAGTCTGCAATTAATTTTTTTTTTGACTCATCATAATGAAATTACTTCAAATCTGTCACACATCTGTAGTTATATTTCAAATAGGCAAGCATTAAATCAGACTATGTTTTCAAAATCAGTTTTATTTATCAGGAGCATGTGTTGTAATTTACTTTGCAGGGGCTGAATATAAATACTTTCCAACCTTAAGTTTGAAAATATTAAAACAGTTATTCACAATGTCTTTGATTTTTTTTTTTTTTTTTTTGAGAGGAGTATTGGCCTCTTCTGCTTTCCCTGTAAGTATGAACTTGACACTTATCAAAACATATTAATATACTAGAAAATAATTCGTCATGGTATGATGGGAGTGAATTGCCCTTTTATCAAAGAGATTGGTAGTCAAATTCAACGTGTACCATAAAATATCTATACCTCAAATCCAGACTAACGTAAGTCATATTTTTACTACTTTGTAGGAGAGTAAAAACGTTTGCTTATTGTATACGAAGGTTGAGACCCATGCTCTTAGAACATAGGTAAATAAATAAAAAGTTTTTTTTTTTTTAACAGAATTTCATTGTTATGGCTTAATGCAGAACAGGATTCTAGGTGAAATGCAGTAATGTCCTGAAAATAACAATTTTTGAACACATTGGTATAACCCTGATGTAGATATATATGAAAGAGAAATGTTTAAAACTTTTACAGAATTCTACAGGGTATTCCCATTTTACCTATAAGACCTCTATTATGTGTGCATTAGCCCTAGATGCACACTTCCAATTGCAAAAATGTTCAAATCAGATGCAGAGTCAAGATATTGAAAGTTTAAAGCAAAATCACAAATGAATCAAAAATGTAAAATTTAACTTTTTATACTGATTCTAGGTCTCTTAACTTATATTTAGGGAAATACTCTTAATTGAAAAATATTACTAGCACAAAAAACTTGACATTTGTGCAACCAGAACTCAAGGAAATAGTTGAGTTCTAAGTTGTAAGGGACCATCCAAAAGATGAAATTGGAACTTATCACCCTTTCAGAAGGATGACAGGTTGTCAAAAGTATAAAAAAAAGTATTATATTTTTCTTTGTTATTCAAAAATTGTATACCATAATACAGAACAAAAAACTCAAACAGTTTGAAGAAACACACACAAGTCGAAGCACATTTTTAAACCCTTGTTAGTCGCTGTATTTCCCCTGAAAAGGTACTACTGACGGCGATTGTAAAGTGATGTAAGTCACAAAACGCTGCATTTCATATCTCGGTTAATATTCAGGGTAGCCACTCTCCAGACAAACTCAAATTCCCTGAGATTTCCAGAGTAAAATTTCTAAAATTTTAATTTGATTTTTAAATGTAATTAAACTATTATTTTCTGCAACATATCTATATGTACACATACATACACACATCTAAGTGTATCGCCCCTACAAGGGTTTCATGCTTTGTATTCTAAATAAAAATTGCTTACATGTGCTCCCCTTTCCTTATATATTAGTGAGGTAAGATTTAAAATATCATGAAGAATGTTGTTTAGAATTTGCTCTTCAGACTTATTGAAAAGGCATTACAACCATTTTGCCTAGTTAATTTACTTTTGTTCCTATTCATGAATTCATAGCTACCGACTCAAGATTAAACAAATAAGAGACAAAAAGAAACAAATAGGAAGTACCAAATGGGGGTTGAAACAGAATCAGGTGATTAAAACTTTTACGTGAAACCACTCTGAGCGGCCAACCCTCGGTTCCATGAAAATGTGGCTGACACAGAGGGGGTGGCCACTCTTAAAGTTTGTTTTCATTATTGAATTTGGAACTGGTACAACTTAACATTTTACAATGATGTTTTAAGAAAACAAACAGAAGAAAATGTTTTGTTCCATGATTTCTCCTTTTTAGCAAAAAATAATTCAATTTGTACTTGTTTACAATTTTACAGAACCCACTTATTTTTCTCAAATTCATTTTTAACTTGTTAAAGCAAACCCTGAATTGGGTCATTAGCTATGGCTTTCGAATTAGCAATGATATCACACATTTCCTCAAATTTGATGCGTTGAAAACTTTACTTTTGGTTATCACAACTAATAATAAAAACTTCATCGGTTTAAGTGGTTGCTCCTAAGGGTTGATTTAACATTATGCGAATACACCAAAAGTTCTTTGCCATGGGAAACGGGTCACTTATAAGGGTGGCCGGTTTAAGAGGTTTCACTGTGTCACTCTTGTATTTCTATTGTTTGGCACAACTCTCCTACTAAATAAAAATATATAAAAACAACATAACCATTAATTTACTTCAATTTAAATGATTTTCAACTGCAGGCATCTGTATAAAATATCCCCCGCCCGTACAAAATAGCAATAAAACCGATTAAGGATCTTTAAAGAAAAACAAAGTATTCCAAAGCAATGAATAGATGAAAGCTCATTTGCATAAAATTTAGTGTGTTCATCAAAACAGCTAGCTGTTAATATGTTAAAATGGTCTTCAACATTTAAAACAGTTGAAATCTTTACAGGATACAAAATGATTGAAATCCCAAACTCTATACAACTTCCAGAAAAAATATTTTCACTAAATGAGTTATTGTGAAAATTAATTTAAATGAAGTTTTAAAAATGATAATTTATTCAATCAACTGATTTTGATTCCAATTTCATAAAAAAATAAAAAAGAAGGAGGGGGTTGAGTGGGTTCTAAAAATAATGTTTAATACATTTTCTTTCCTTTTCAAGCGTTTATTTTGAAGAAAAACACAGCAAAATATTTCCAATTTTTTTCGAAAGTATGGAGTGGATTTCTGCAAATTTCTAACTTTTTTCTCTGACACGAGTACGCTGATATTTAAGAATAGAAAAATCTTTCCCAGTGTTGCACATAAAAAGCCAATAAGTGGAAAATCACGCACCCACGTTCACGGTAAAAGCCGCTACGTTGCCCGACATAATTTCCAGAGTCGATTGCAATTTTCTCAGAGTTTTACAGGTTTCCAGAGTGATTGGCCACCCAGATAATATTGGTCGTACTATTGTCCAATTTTTTTTTTGCGTTGGAATTGTTTTTCAATAGATTATTTCCCTAAATGTAAGTTAGGGGACCTAGGGTCTACATAAAAAGTTACATTTTGTATTTTTTTGACTCATTTTGTTTCACTTCAAACTTTCAATATCTTAACTCAGCAATTGATTTTAAACATTTTTGCAATTGGAAGTATGGATCTAGAACTAATGGTTGCCAAAATATAGGTCTTGCAGGTTAAATGGGAACATCCTATACACAGGGTGGCGACAGGAACTGAGAAAAAAAGTTCCCTGACTTTTCCCTGATTAAGTTCACTAAATTTCCCTGATTTACGTTACCAATGATAATGGTTTTCTTTCTTTGCTCTACTTGAATTCCATTGTATGTTTGTATAAAATGCAGTATTTTAAACATTTTAAGTTGTGTGAAGTTGTTGAACCAAAGGTATATTTTAAAAAGAAGCTACTTTTTTAATAAAATGGTTAAAAAAAGCGTATCAAGGCAATTTTTTTGGGGGGGGGGGAGAACCCCCTACAAAACTGTATATTACAGTTTTTTGCACTGAAAGACTATAGGAAATGTAAAAAAAAAAAAAAAAAAAACTTCAGTTCCAGAAACCACTTAGCATAAGAATTTTAAGAAACTATTAAAATTACTCTTAAAAACATATGTGTATTTATGATAGAACTAAAAAGTAATTGAAATTATTTTGAATAAAGTTTTCAAACAGTATAATAATTGTTGCAAGAATAACAAGTAATAGTGAAAGAATAGAAGTAATGTAGTTATTCTTACACAACTAATTGACATATTTCTGCAAAACAGATGAAACCATTTGACATCCATGCATAGGGAGCTTTTCTCTAATCAAGAACATAGGTTTTAATGAATGAATACAGCATTTTAACAATAAAAAAAATAAAGATATTTACTTAAGTACACAAGTTAACTCTATTTCAAATGATTTCAGTATGTAACAAAAAAAAATCTTAGATTGCTTTTGTAACAAACAACTTTGAAATGTAAGAGAAAAAAAGCAATTAGTTAATTTCAAAATATATAAAAGAAGAATACAACTTAGTTATAAAATTAAAGAATCACTTAAGTCTGAAGAAAAGAAAACCTTTATAATCTGCGGTGACAACAAATAGTATAACGGCAAAAAACAAAGTTTTTTTTAATTGAAAGTTTAATTTTAGCAATTAAATTAAAAAAGCAAAGAAAATAACTTTTAAGTTTTTATAGTATTAATTCAAAAACCAAAGATTTCTTCTTGAAATCGTGATTACAGAACGCTAATTACTTCGAGACAATGGAATAAAGGCAAAGGAGCTAAGGCAATAATGAAGGCTTCCTCTTTGCCTGTATGGTTGTTTATTTTATGTAGCATTGAAAGCGTAAAAGGAAATTTCAAGCTAGGTAAAATAAACAACCTAGCAGACACAGAAGCAATTTTAGGAAGTTCATCCTGTGGTTAATAAGTAAGATTCAATACTTTGACATTGAGGAAAAAAGATGCACAAATATGCGGCAGTGTATAATCGCACCTCCTTAATTTCCTTTATTTATGTTTTTTTTTAACAGACATTTGGCGGAAAATTCGTAGGGAATTAGAGTACTTAATTTTGTAATGAAAAAAAAAAAAATCTTAATAAAATCAATTTTCCCTGATTTTTGGTTATTTTTTCAAAATTCCCTGATATTTCCCCGACTTTTCCCTGATTAATAAAGTTCCCTGACTTTTCCCAGATCTCCCTGATCTGTCGCCACCCTGTATACATCAAAGTTAAATAACCATTCTGCTCATAAAACTATGAAATCAGCAACTCATCAAACGGTTTAAACTTCAAAGGATTTCCTTTTAATTCACACCAGCATCAGGTACAATCTTTCCATGTTGACAGCAGCAGGTATTAATGAATTAAATTCTGAAAATTTCTGTAAAGTATTTAAAAATGTACACTAAAAATATTTTTAAAACTAATGTACATCAAAGAAACAGTTTTGCAAATCTATCCTGCTCCACAAAAGCAAATAAAACTGGTAAGAAAGCGTAGACAATACTTAAAAAAAAAAACTAAACCAGTAATTTTTTTTTGCATATACATAAAAAATCTTTCATCCATTTATCATCAAATAACTACGATTACAAAACATATGATATTTTATGAAGAGAGATAACCTTCACTTTTTTTCTTTGAGAATCTAATTTTACAACTTCAAAGCAGACAATAATTTGAATAGTTGTTGGCATCAAAGCATTACTGGATCAGTTTTGGCTACCATATCTATGCAGATAATTTAAAAAGCTCACATGTAAATGTATGAATGTAATTTAACACATTAAGCAATAAAGCTAACTGGTTTCTGTATCTTCAAAGGCATTAACTGACTGTTTGCTTTTATAAGTTTATTTATTTGCTTATTTTGTCCCATAACAAAGGTTACAAATTATTGTATCAGCATTTGTCAGTAGCTTTGCTTTCTTCAAATAAAAATTAAATTTGAACTTTCATTTGCTTCATTAAGCAATTTTATGAGAGTTTGGCGAGTGTGCTTCACTAAGCTATATTGTGCGACCAAGAAAGAAATTCCCATTGAAAATCCAAATCGGCCACAAAAATTAGTTTGAGTTACTCAATATGCAGGTGATTGGTACAGTGAAATTGATGCTTTTACTAATATCATATATTAGTTCTTTTCCAAAGCCACAACTCTTACTTTCGACAGGAATTTTTAAAAACACATTAGCAAATGAGAATATGGGAGGGCATATATTTTTTGATTATAAAATGAAGTATTTCATAAATTAATTTTTGTTCCTCCATGCTGTTCTTTCCAAGGAATAAAAATTTCAGAACAGGTAAGCAGAATATTCAAATGGCTAGCTACACATTTACCATTTCAAAGTGCAATGAACTTTTTAATTTTAACACATTTACTTTGCATTAATTTTAAACACATAATGTAGAAATGACTGAACTATAAAAATAAAAGTGCCATTTAAAAATGTCATACCATTCCTGAAGGAAAAACTCCAATGTGAGGTCTATGGACTTGAGATGGAGGTGGAGGTTCAGAACTATGGCCAAGTTCACTTAATGGAAGCTCCCCTTCAGACCTACTGTAAGGTATTGGACCTGCATAAGGGAAGACAAAACATTTGATGCAGTACAAACTATATCTGTTTAGAAAAAAGATAGCAAAATTTATAATACAGAAAACATTGTACTTGATTTTATATGATTTATAAAGAACATATCGTCACCTCAGAACAAAAATGGGATATCTTACTCTTATTTATGGGATTAGATGACTTACTACTGCTCTGAGGCGACAATATAAGGGATTTTCTTAAAAAGTCATTTTTAGCTTATTTAGTTCAGGAAAATTCAAGTGGATTGAACTGGATGAAACCCTTTTAATAAGAAAACTATATGCTAGGGCTTATATTTGACAACATTTGAAAATGGGCATCAGTACAACTTTTACATGAACAGCATACAACCTAAAAGCAATAATGACACCTGATACTTCAAAAATATCAATAGGCACTGCAATAACTAAGCAAATTTATCGGTTCAATACATACCTGGACAATTACAAGGGGTTAAATATAACGTTTAATTTTAATTTAAATTTACTATAATTTATAACAATTTATGCATATTTATAACAATTACATAATACATATTTTAATACATAATACATAATTTATAACAATTTATACATATTCCAAGTTCCAAAAAAAAACATATTAAAATATAAGTAGAAAATTATGATAAATACGTAGAAAATTCCTGTCTCTGAGTTAATTCCCCCTACTCTGACAAGAGGTCTAAACTTCAATAGGAAAAAAAAAAATGTTTTTTACTTTCAATTGTGTGTTCGTGAGTGACTGTTGTAGTGGGTGGAGATTCAAAATTTACACTGCTTTTAATCATAATCTAATTGCATGTAAGAACAAGTTCAATTAGAAATCATCAGTATTAATATGGTTACAAAACCTTTCTGTATAATATGCAAAAAATTAGAACTACATTTAGGACAGATTTCTTTATGTAGAGGAAAAAATTATAACATGACTTACAAAGCTTGTATAGGTACTAAACCCTTTATAATGAGTAAGAGACAGCAGGCAGGTGTCATACTAGCCCAAGGGGAAAACATATGCCCTTATCTGGCTACTGCCTTTTAGTGCAGAAATTGTTTGCGCAAATAAGGATTGGCATCAAAAAAAGGGACCACTGGGTCACTTGATGACATGGAATGACCCTTTATTATACATATTGATGGTACTGAAAGACATTTAATGCATGCTTGCAAAGAAAATTATAATAACTCATTGGTTTGCAAAATCAAATAATAAAACATTCTGTTATTTGCATTGTAAGGAATTTGATTTTATAATACTTATTCTTTAATATTGAAAATATAGGACTTGCATACTGTTTTCTATTAAATCCTTAGTGTTGAAACTATTGTTGAGTAAACATTTTATTTAAATTTTGAATCCTGATTATTCATTCTTCATAAATTTAGTTATGTTACTAAATAAAAGAATTTCAATTTGATTTTATGTTTCATTGTTATTGAAAGTCATTAAAAGTTGTGTTGTCAGTATTTGAGTAAAT
Source organism: Uloborus diversus (assembly GCF_026930045.1). Classification (NCBI taxonomy): domain Eukaryota; kingdom Metazoa; phylum Arthropoda; class Arachnida; order Araneae; family Uloboridae; genus Uloborus; species Uloborus diversus. Next base: position 213,845,799 of record NC_072733.1, on the reverse strand, counting down.
GTATTTTTAAATCAAGTTTTCTCTCAACAGTCTCTTCATTAAACATAGATCTTAAAATTTATTTTGCAATAACAGGACGATTCTTCTAAATTTCCTGATGTCTGTAAAGTAAAACATACATTAAGGTGAACTGAAAAAATCAAAATTCTGCAGAGCACTTAGCCTTAGTGTGGAAAATGTGTTACTCCCTAACACTAATTACTGTAAAATTTCGTGACTATGACATAATGTCTAGAGATTTGAATTTTTGAGGTTGTTAGAAAAAGATCAAATAAAGAGAATGTTTACAAAATATTTTCAATTTTGCAGAAAGTTAAGCTTTATTGACAGAATTTTGTAACTCCCTAATACAAATTACTGCATAAAATTTCAAACCTGTGTCAATTCTGCTCTGACAATAGGCCTAGATTTTGAAAATTTTATAAAAATTCCTTAAATACCAGTAACGCATGGCAAAGTAGCTACATATCTAATACACTGCAATGCTTTGGATTTTTAATCACCTCAATGACAACATCAAGCCATCCGTTGAACCGGGCGCATCATTTAGAATGTTAAGGTGGAAGAGGTCAGTAGCCCCCTTAATCTGAAAAACTTGTTTTATGTGTAAATAGGCATGGTTTTGCGGTTTTTCAACAACATTTCATTGAGTTCATGCCCCCCCTCCCCAGAAAACTACATAACAACAGGCCTGTCTTGAATGAAGTAGGTTCTATTTCGTTGTTTAAAAAGGGGTAAATGATAAGAAAGTCGCTTGGTTTATTTTGCTAGAAGTTGCCTGTGGGGTCTTATGCATACTTCAAAATATATTCAGTACACTGGATTAAAAGCTGGAATCATGTGCCTTTTAGAACAAAATCTTCACAGACCCCTCAAGTGCCTTTACATTTGCCTTTTACATTTTGCCCCACTGCCGCATCTCTTCCAGATTGTAGATGGTACTACGTCGGGCCCTAAATATTGCTCCAGTAAAATTAGAAAAAGGCTGTGGTCTCTGAAAAGGGTTTCATAGTTAATTTTAAGCCATTGGATTTCAAGTTGACCCTACGATGTTAAGACAGACAATATTTATTTCTCATATCACATGCAATAAAATAAGGCCTATGCTCTCCTTATGTTGCTAACAGTGAACTGGTCGCAAAAAAAAAAATGTCTTGCTGGCTAAAAACAGTTAATATTATCTTGAGATGGTACAGTTCATCTATAAAACAATAGAGTTGAAAATCTTGGTCAAGTTTATTTTTAAATGTCTATACTCCATCCTAGTTTAGAATAAAAATCAACCTTCTATTAAAAACAGAGCTGGGCATGCATGGGAATTCATTCATACATCGAGATACTTGCCAAAAATGTATTGATGTAATTGATCCCATCAATTGCTTGGAATGGTATATTTTGTAGTTTTAATAACGGGCATAGTTTACAAGAGAAAATGTCAAGTAGTTTACAAACTTGATACAGAAATTGCTGTTGCTTTTACGGGGAATTCAGAAGAAAAGAACCATTTACGTTTTGTTCATTGACAAAATCAAGAAGAAAGAGACCTTTTCTGAGTGTAATACTAATATGTTTTCATAAACGGTTTTGAACTTAAAGCAAGGCCTTTTTTCCTTTTTTGACTTTAACATTTTGGGAGACAGAAGAAAAGAGCAATATATCTGAATGAGCGAAAAAATGAGGCGCGGTATAACGAGAGGCTACTGTATTTTAAAATCATAACAAAATAATTTAAAAAATGAATAAATTTATTTTCATTAAATTTACCAATTTAACCGTTGATTAACTTGATTGACATAACTTATAGTATTTGATAAGTTTTTGACAGATCACATCAAAAACCTAACCTTAGTTATATAACATACACACGTTACTGCCATGAACAGTACCGCAAAATTTTCATTTTTTTGGGGGGGGGGGGGGTAATTTTTTTCATCCATTGTACATTTGCTTCATAGTACAAGCTTGCTTATTTGGTTTAGGTCGAAAAAAAAAAAGAAAAGAATAAAAAAAAAAGAGAGAGGAGATAAACTTCTTATTACTTCCTAATTTTTGAATTGAATCCAAAACACGTATCTTCACAAATCTCGAAAACTTATTTCTGCAAAAAATGCTGTTTATCTGCCCATGGCAGAAAAGTATGTACATATGTAGTCAGTTTCCCAATGTATTACAATGAATAATCGTAATACAAATATGATAATGAGCAAAAATAGTAATTTGAACTAAATTAGTCATGCAGCACACCTGCAGAAGAGTTCAGGTCCGTTCCTTGAGGCAAAGTTCTGTGATCTTCGTACTTTGTTCCTCCTTTAGAGCTTACAGTTCTATTAAGAGTTGAACTTGCTCCAGTTGGTGATGATAAGGAATTGCGGGTTCCTTTGTGGTGTGTTATAAAATGGCTTTCCTTCCATCCAGCCTTTCTGAACGCTTCTCTGAGTTCTAAATGCTGCCACATATTGTAAAGGAGCTAAGAATGGAAAATGCATGAGAAATGACAAAGAATCATTTCAAAAGAAAAATAGAATAAAAAAACAAAAACAAAACACAAAAGAATATACAGTAGTATTTCCTTTAAGGGACACCTCTATTTCAGGGAGTTTTTCTGGTCCCAGTCCCTTTGAATTGGAACCTCCACATATTTGCCTCTGAATAAAGGACACTCTATTTAAGAGACAGTTACAGCAAAAACTTAAAGTGTGAATGCACACATAGTATTGAATTTAATGGAATTTAAGAATCTAAAATTCAACTGGTGAAAGTTTAAAATTAACATGTACTAATATGATGCATTTTAATAGTCCTGCTAAAATTTACATGCATGTTTTCCCTCTCAGCAATGTATTCATAATTTTAAATGTGAACAATGGTTGAAATTTAGATTGTACTGAATTTTAAATTGCTTGAAATCTAACAAGTTTGTGTGTAAGGAATTACTTCAAAATAATTCATGTGTGTGTGTATATATATATATATATATATTAAAAAGACATAAATTAAAGCAAAAACAACTCTGACAGGTAATTATTGTATAATAAAAAATAAGTTGGTGAACCTTAATATGAAGATACAAAATAAGTTTTCTGAATAAAAATTCAAAAAACAAGCTTCAACTAAAAAATCTGAAGAAGCAACAACTCCCATAATTTTGTATTGTTAGATATTGAAATAAAAATGTGATAGGTCCATACCTAAAAAAAAATTATTTTTTTTTTTTGCTAAATTAAGAAGTGCTATTACTTTTTTACTTTATCCTTGTTCCGGCACTAATAGATTTTTTCCCAGATACACATAAATTATAAAATCATATTTTACTAATTACTTGTGAGGCAAACTTGTGGACTCTTGGTGAGAAAGCATCTTTCTGTTGAGTGATCTTGACGAGACGGTCTATGCCCCCAATTTGAAGCAGAGATCTTGCAAAATCACTTTGCTTTCCCACTACTTCATTGAGCGTTGCCAGTACTGCTGAGCAGGTATCATCTGATATCTCCATATCATGGTCTCGGCTGCCATTAGGCAATTTTAAGACCAAATCTTTCAACGCATAACTTCCTGCACAAATATTGGAACGCAATATTTTAGTAACATAAATTATACATTTTAGTTAGTAAATAGCTTAAAAATACAGAATTAAAGATATGAACAAAATGTAAAGTAAACTAATAGTGGTACTTTATAACTATAACTAATAAATGGAAACTAAGCAAATTATTACAAAGTGCATTAATTTAAATTTTCATATTTATTACAAATATGTATAAAATTTTAGATGTGTTTCAAGGCAACAGCAAAGCTTTTGTGCTCACAAGGTTACTTAAAGGGTAATAAATTAGGAACAAAGAAGATAAAGGAAGAAAAAAAGCACTGAATTAGAGTTAAAAAGACAAGTGTAGCAATTATTTCACACAAAGAAAAAGTGAAAATTTTCATTCTCATTCATGAACTAAAAGAAACTGCAGGGGACTTCTGTTTATCATGACTCAAGATGGGAACAGTATGGGAAAAACCAGAAGAAATATTTGGAAAAAAAGTTTAATATTTCTGGTACAAAAAAAAACATTTGGACCAATATCTGCTATTATTGTCCTTCAAGGCAGATTTAGATAAAATGAAAAGCTTTCTGCAAACACAAATCCTAACTGGAAAATTTTCTGCAAATAATTATTTTGCCTAATTCACCCTTGTGAATAAGGAATTAAATTTATATTCAAATATTAAAGAGACAAAAAAAAAAGTGCTTTAAATCATTTAATTTTTTTTTACAGTAACATATAGTTCTTATTTTTCACCAACTGAAGAAAACTGCCAAAACCATTAATTTTTTCACACATGTGCTTTAAAAGGCTTTAACAGAAACAAACTGGGATTTTTTAAAAAAATTCTCTTTCATTAAAGTTAGCAACTTTAAAACAAAAAAAGCAAACCCCGTTCTTGCGTTCGTCTATATTATGCAAGACTGCTTAAAGGGCTTATTGAGGCAGCTATCAAGGGGTTGCAGAACCGATGTCAATCCCCCAGAATTATGGCAAGAGTTATTGCCATGTCTTTTGCTAGTTCTATTGTGGTTTTGAACCGGTCAACAATCAACATGTCCCACACTAAAGGGAATTTGTTCTTAAAAAGTGCACCTGTTCTTCCCCATTCCAGAGTTTTCAGCCAATCAATCACACCAGTGTCATTCATCCACCCCTTTTCTAGAGCTTAAAACATGCCAGGAGGTAACGCTGCATTTTTCGGCAAAGTTTTCCCCTTTAATATTGTAAGTGGCTTTTACAATAAATTTTCCTTCTCATGTCTGGTTATTTTAATTAGTATGGTTATCTCCCCCTTTTGATTCACAGCCTTTGGCAAGTTTTTGGGCTTACAAAAAGGGGGGGGGGTTCAAAATGCTGCGTAGCCCTTCTCCTGGCAGTGTACAACCCAATCATTTCAAGTTTCTTCCAAAAAATTTGGAAAACATACATTTCAGTGGTGCATCGCCTTATGCTGCAGTTCTTTTTCCGACAATCTTGTTACATTTTTCGCTCACACCAAATTCATATGAAGCAGCACAGCTGTAACAGTAATAAATTGCAGCTTAAAGCCTGCATTGTAAGATTTTAGGTTTTGTTTGGAATAGTCAGCCATCTTCAGTACAACAGATAGAAAGGACGCACTTGTTTAATGAAGACACAAATAAGCAAGCAAAATGCTGCTCCTCTTAAAACAAAAAGTATAGTGTTAATTTATTTGAAATCACAGATGGTGTGATAGTTGACAGTTTTGATTATTTATTGGGGAAAAAAATGTTTAAAAATAATGAAAAGAACATTTAGTGACCATAACTAGGACCAGAAAATCAGAATAATAAATGTAAATTTTCAGCAATAGCAAGATTTGTATTTCTGATAATGATTTTTATTAATGGTTGATTTCCTCCTATATAAATAACTCCAATCATTTCAATCGAAATATTAGCAGCATGTAAAAGATTGAAATCTCGAACACAATTCATTTCAAAATTGTTGCCTTATGGTGCTTTATTGATATAATACAAATAATAAAAAATATATTTAATGATTAACTTACAAATTTTAGGAAAAGCTATTTACTAGTGAAAAAATGTCAACTTGGAGAAATTTGGAACAATTCTTGAATTAAAAAAATATTTATGACTTAAAGATAAACACCAATGAAACTTTGATAATTTTTTCCAATGATATTGGCTTGAATCAACCCAGATGCAAATGGATTAAAATTTTTGAGTGAACGTGACTAGTGTACAAGTCTTTTATTACGCAATATGAAATTGGGGTTGCCACTTAATTAAAGAGAAAAAATTCTACGTATTTTCCCTGTATGAATATGCAATATTACAAACAAGCAACACTGATATTTGTATAAGAACATTAATATCCTGATAGTTTCATCACAGGAAAATAAATAAATAAATAAATAAAATAAGATGAAGTAAAGAAGTTATTAAAAGGAAAATATTAGCATCATAACTGAATATTTATATTTAGGAACACACATATACATATATATAAACTTCTCTTAATCATTCATGACTTGGACTTAAAAAGAAACACGACAGAAGTTAAGCAGAGCAATAAATATTGATGATTAATCTCATGCTCTTTAAATTAAATTAGCATACAATTCAAGATGTATGCCAAATAAAACATTATGTAAGTTTTGGCATAATGATAGACATTTTAATATTTATTCAAAAAAAAAAAAAAAAAAAAACCTTTAAAGCAAAATTACCATTTTTATTATTTTATCTATTTATTTTTGAATACTGCAATTATTTTTGTGGTTAGCATATTTGGGCATTGATTTCTGCAAAACTTCAATTTTAAAAAAGGAAAATTCCTTAAATAAAAAAAAATGGTAAACACAAATTACTGTCTAAGCGGTAGAATCACAGTAGATGAAAACAAAAGTTTTATTGTAGGTAGATGCAATTAAATTTTCACATGTATCAAAAATCGAGGCTGATACATAAAAGCATAAAAAACAACTAAAATGCACACATTTTATGTCTATTCGGACCAACTGTCAACTTCCATGACTAATTTAGATCACGGTTACAGACTTTTCAGGTGCTTGGACACCCTACTTTGTAAATATAATTCAACTTGAAGGATAATTTTAAAAATTGCAAAACCTTTCAAGCAATACTTCACCAAAAAACTCTTTTAGAGGGATGCAAAACCATTTTAATACAAATGCATATGATTCCAAAAAAAAGTGAATATAGATATTATAGCAGTACGCTATAAATACAGAAAATATGGGAAATACATAACTTGGAAAGTATTACATGTGATAAAAATCAGAGTTAAATGGGGAAAAAAAAAAAAAAAAAAAACAAGATTTAATTATATATTTTTTTGATTAAAATCACTTTTTTAAAAGGAACACATATCAGATTTTTAAACTAAAATTTATTATTTTATTTATTCTGATGCTTCTTAAAATCAGTCAGCTATCCATTTTTACTTGCCTTCTTTCTAATAAAATTATATATAAAAAGCTATATATTTTTTATATGTATATTTGCAGTAAAAAAAAAATAAAATAAGTATGGTTTTCAATTAATATGAACACGGCTAAAAATAAATTTCAACAATAATTCATGGTTAAAGGAATATTAATTTTGTTCCCTTTTTTTACATATTTTGTAGAATTATGCACATGGTGTAATAACTAGAGCTGCCAGAGATTGGGTTTCCCTCCAAGATCTAGGGATTTTGTGTGAAATTCTTGGGGTTTGGGTTTTATTAATGAAAACAACATTTCTTAAGAATTTTAATGATAAAACATGCTTTCACTAAAATAAATTTTTTGACCAAGCAATCTAGAATAAAGGTTTCTTTCATGCACAAGCTGTAACTAAATAAAGACCGTGTTGAAAAAAAAAAAAAAATCCTACGACTCTAGCCCTGGATGTCATTTCCTTGTACTATCTGTATACCTGCATTATTATTTTTTTTTTCAGCAGACTATTTTCAAACCCTTTTTTAAAGAATTAATGAGAAAGAAATATTTATTCAGAGATTAATTTTAGTATTTGTTATCATATTCTCTTACTTTATCATTTATAAGAGTAAAATTGACCAGTTACATTAATAGCAATTACAAAAAAAAAGTGAATAAAATTTTCAGAATTATTAGTTACACAATCTTAGATTTTCTTGCCTAGATCTAGGGGATTTATGAGCCTAATCTTGGTTTGTGAAAAATCCCAATGGCAACCCTTATAGAAACATGTTTCATTTCCTAGTTGTTCACATCTACTTTTGCATGTAGAACCTTAAAATAAATGCACCCTTTATTTTAAAAAATAAAGGGTGCATTTATTCGTTTTTTTTCGTGTCCCCAAATCTGTGTACCCTCGGGGGTTTTTTTCTGTGCCTTTGAACCTGTGTACCTACTTTTTTTTTTCTGCCCTCAAACCTGTGCACCTTCTGTATTTCTTTCTTTTTTTTTTCTCCCTCCTCCTTTCTTGAACTTTTTTTTCATTTCATTTGTGCTTTCGAACATGCGCTCTCTCCTTTTTTTTGATAAACACTAAGTTTCTCCTCAGTATATGAAAGTAATTTATTATATGCATCTCATAATTTACAAACAACTAAAGTCATTTAAACGTAAACTTACTGTGAATGTTCGAGGGGTAATGATAACCTAACGAATTCTTGGCTAAGCAACTTTCGCGATAACTCACTTCCGGTAAAGAATGTAAACAAATCTTGAATTTCTTTCCTCACCTTCTGGCATTGAAAGATAAGATGACGTCATGATGTTCCAACGTCTTTTTCTGCACGTGGCGGACATATGACAACACAGTTATGCTAATCAGGTATGCTGTATTTATAGTGATTCAGGTGTTTAATCTTTTTCTTTCTAGCGTTCGGTTTTAGTTTGCCTGCTGGTGGATTGCAGCAGGAGTTTTTGACTCTCTGGCATTATCAAGCTATCGAGTTCCCCATTCATATTTATCAGGATGTATTTATTGAAACTTAGTTTTTGATTGTCGATAGATATGATCTGATTGAATTTTAAGTAGTATCTGAACTTAGTATTCGTTGAGTATCTTGAATTGAAGTTAGTATCTAGGAATGCAGATCATGGAATCTTTTTTGACACGATCTTTGGTAATAGTAAATTGGAATTAAAAAACAGAAATAAGATTGAATTTAGAAATCATTTTAGATGAAGTTTCATTTTGAATATGGCTTTGAATTAGTAACTTCTTCTTTGCTTTTAATTTATATAATTGTTAATCGTTGACAAACTTGTTATTGTTTATAATAGGACTTTTTCATCACTTAGTTTAAGATGATTCATGAAACAGAAAAATTAATTTCAAATTGATAGTTTGCTACTCTATGCATCCAACTTTGCTAATTTATTAGCTTTGAAATATTAGTATTCTTAGCAAAACTTGGGCTATTACTACTCATGCAATATGATGAAGTATTATAGACCATCAGCTGCAAAAAATGTCTATTCAGGTCTCCCAAATTCATCTTAAATGATAAGTGTAAGATGTATTTAGTTTTTTAAGTTAAGATGTGTAAACATTGAATGAATGAATGAATGATTCAAAGGATGTGACGTCAGTGCTTGAGCGGATGGATGACGCAATCTCATGCAGAGAAGGGATAGGTAGAAGATTCCAGAAGCTTCCAGGAAGATCTTAGGTACGCATTTCTGGTGTGACGTGCTGTATCGTGCGATGTAGGATATATGAAGAAAAATCATTTCTGCTCACGTTTTTCATTCCTTGACTGTAGATAGCCCTTCTTTGACGAACGCTCGCTTATTGAAGCAGCGTCTGGAACTTAGCATAGGAATGGCTGTTTGTTTTTGCCATGATTGTTAGGGAAATACATTTTTTAAAACATATTTAGGAAACTTTAGTTGCATGCTGTTAAAACATGTTATGATTATTTTACTATTTACAGAAGTTATATAATTTACAGTTGTTAATTATATTGTTCAATAAAAAGGAAGTTTCAATTGACTTCTGTTACTTCAATCTTCGATGAAACTTTCACATATGACACAAAGGCATCTGCTAACCAGTGAAGTTGACTCTTTTTTGAATTACAAGAATTTAGCTCCAGTATTAGGCTAACATATGTGCTTTCGTTTCATTGCGCCCTCTGTTAGGCATTAATGCCTGCTAACAAAAACAGTAAATGCTCCTATCTCATCACCTCACAACTACAATAGTAAAAGAGTATGTTTTTCGTTACTTACAATGTATTATCAATCATTCTGCATGACTGAGGCGAAAACCCTTATCAGAACTCATTCCCGTTGGTCGAATGGACCAAATGTTCGTTTCACTTTTGTTCACCTCGGCGGAACTCAATAGTGGATGACGTCACATAGAAGCTTCTAGTTGAATCTGATGGCACGTGTCAGCCATATCAGTGATGTGTTTGTTCACATGACTCAGATATGCTAATGATCTTGGGATATTTAAACCGCTCGAGATTTAAGTTCGATCTTCTTTGCTTATCTCTCATCATCGTAAGAGGTTGCTTTGTTGGCATTTGAACTTGTTTGTTCCTGTGGCTCGCCTCTCTGCAATATCTGTAGGCCTGAAGAGAGCATTTCAGACCTTGGAAATATTCAGCAGACTAGCAGATGAAATAAAGCACGTGACGAACAAAGTTCGAAGGAAAAAAATCCTTTTATTTTAGCATATTGGATGAGCTAATACTTAGACAATGTATTTGACTTACATTGAATCCAGTTCAACAGGATCATTAAAAATATATCGTTATTCTAACAACAAACATCTCATTAAAATGGCAAACTAGGTATTTTGAATTAACTTAGAAAAAATGTATCTTTTTTAAATAGAATATTCAAGACAACTACGCATTTTACTTTGAACTGGAAAACACAAACATGTGGACTACACGCAAAAAAACATTGACAGAGACAGAACTCTTAAACCTGCAGCATTATATAGCCTTGAAAACACATGGTGGAACAAACCAACATTCGTAATTTTAATCGCTTACGCAAAACAACAAGAACTGTTGCCACACACAAAAACTTTTAGAAAACCTCGCTTATCAGATGCAAGAACTAACCAAAACCCAATCCAGTTCAAATGAGTGAATTGCACGAAAGACATCACTACTGATTCAATGTTGTTTATTTACATCGGAGCAAGCAATTTGTCCGAAGCGATCTGCATGGTGCAAAAACCTATTTTTATACAAGTTATTATTATTTTTTTTTTCATTTATCTGAAAGAAAACTTGACTAAAATGTTAACAATATCATGCGCTTGTAGAAGTTTATTTCATAATGGGTTTAGAGTTTTATATCCAAGCTGTAGTCGATAACAGACATGCAGTTTAGATTTCATTTTTTGCAACTATGTTAGTCATCTCGTACAAAGAAGCATCTAGCAAGTTGTGTGCTGTAGTTTGTAGCTGAATGCAAGATGGAGTTATTACCTTTTAGTTCATTTTATCATTTACGGACCGTTGTTACATATACATCTTGTTATTCAACAAACTTCCTTCAAGTTTAAAATAGCATATTAGTCTTCAAAAATTCACTTTGCAAATATTCAAAGAAATATAGAGGGATTAGATAAAAAGTCTGTGCACCTTTTTTTTGCGCAACCAAATATGTGTGCCCTTGGGGATTTTTCTGCACTTTTGAACCTGTACTTTTTTTTTTGTTGTGTTCTCAAGCCCGTGCGACTTCTGGTTTTTTTTCGCACTCAAGGCTTAGCACTTTCGCTCTTTTTTGCCCTCAACCCCGCCCCCCTCTTTCTCATCCTTCCCCTCTCTAACTTTTTTTTTCGAGCAATCACGAATTGCTTATTGTTTTCATTTGCTGTTGAATGATGTCCGTCCTTTTTATTTTCCAACGAGCACTGTCTACAGGTTGCGTCCATATTCTACATACACGCGTACATGTTAGCTTAAGGCTTTATTTTTAATTTTCTTGGAGCAATTTCATAAAAAACTAGAAAGTCTTCAAAATATATAAACTTACTTTTTGATTCAAACTATAAAAAAGATTCCCATTTTCAATGTAATAGATAAACGGCGAGCAAAAATCCTCTTAGTGTCTAAAAACCCAACAATCAATCACGTGTTTTGCCCATTACAGCGTACGTGATGCCAGAGCTCAAGAGTTGAGGAGCTTTTGGCTGACTGCATAGCAAGAAATAAATTTGAAACAGAAATAGTTACATGTTAACTGCGTTCAGTTTGCTATGCGATGTAGCATATGTAAATTTTGATGACATCACGTGTAGGGCATTGTGTAGGGTGAACTTTTAAGAATATTATGGACATTTTAGAACAGATGATATTAAGTAATAAACAAACTTGTGCACCTTCTTTTTTTTTTTTTTTTTTTTTTGCATCCTTTTAGAGTCAAGTTTGATGCCCTCTTGGAAGACCCAGTCTGTGCCTGCTTAAAATTTCCCCTTTTGTTCATTAATACACTACAGGTGTAGGTCCATGGTGAGAAAAGATAAAAATTAGTTCTCATAAATTATCCCTAAAGCATTACAAACCTATTAAATCCCGGTTTCTTGCATCAATTGTCATGTTCCGCAATGCCCTGGCACTGGCACAGACCACGCGATCATTAGACATCCTGAGGAGCTCCACGAGAATGGGTAAAGCCTTTTGTTTACGAATGTAGCTTCGAATCTCGATGCTTGGCTAAAAAATAAAAAGGAAACACATGAAAGATTTCAAAAATATTTCACTTTGTTACTTTTTCATCATTTACATTTGTCAATTTCTTTTACTAACAATTCATAATGAAAATTACGCACTTTTTTTACTACATGCAACAGAAATAGTGTAAACCATTAATAGAAACCACTTTGTATAAATAATTGAAAGAGTTGAAGAAAAGATTTTTTAGAACCCTTTCCCATATAAATGTCCTAAATTTGCATTGACCAAAACACCCCTAAAGACCCCAAAACCGAGTTCTTAAGACTTGTTGGAAATACGGTAACATTCCTGTTCATGTGTCTATTGTCCTCCATGTAAATACTTTCTAAAAACTAAATTTGGTTTGGCATCTACGTTAATATGCTAAAACTTTTTTTTTTTTTTGCTCTAAATTGAAGGAGAAAGACATTTTGATCTGCATGCAACTGAGCAATCGCAACGATTCAAGTTATAAAACTTCAATGAAGTGATTGTCTCTTTTTTTTGATATTTTTCAGTACTACTCAAGGGTTAGTGCACGTAAGTAGGTTTGGTAATGAAATGCTGGGAAGCCATGTTTTAAGTTTCTTTAACTTGAAAAAGTATTTTATGATTTTAGTTTTAAAAATTTTTGATCAATGTTATATTGACTAGTGTTTGTGATTACTCAAGTAATCGAGTTCAGCTCTTATTCCACATGTCTGTCGAATTTGGCATGAAATTTTCGGGTGGGAAGGTTCCGGTTTTGCGACTCCAGTTTCAGAAATTTTAATAGAAGCTAAATTCCCCCCCCCCCTCCTTTCGATCTCTACATCACCAAAGACAGATTTAGAATTTTAAGGCTTTAGCTCCAAAATTTGTCGGGAGACAACCTTTGAATCCTCCAAAGATTGCCTGAAACAGCGTTCTCAATGCTTCAGCTTTGAAAAAGTTTTGCACTAATATGTTCACTAAAGATGCTTTGAAAAGTTTCTAGTTTTGGAACTTTGCCTAAAGAAAGCTCCCCCCCCCCCCCCGACATGACCAAAGACAGCCCAAAAGTTTTAATACTTCAGCTAAGAAAATTTTTGAGCTGTAATACCAGAAACCCTTTTTCATATAAATTCACCGAAGATTGCTTAAATTAGTTTAAGTTTCTAGTTTCCTTTTTTTTTGTACCCCTGCCCCCCCCCCCCTCTTTTATATCACTTAGCATAGCCTAAATATTTTTAACTTAAGTTTCCAAGCGTTTGCAGAGGAGAAATCTTGAACCAAATCTGATTTCAAAAAATGACCTGCAGTTGTGTTTTTACGACTCTATTTTCCATGATTTTTTCTGGAGCCTTCGAATCTCCCACCAAACCCACCTTTGCTCTTAGATTAACAAAGATATAAACATTTTAAAACATCTGTAGGGGGTGGGGGGGATTTGCAGACTTGCGCTCTTTGCAAGACCAAAATTTTTTTTGCACGACCGTACAGCAATTATTTTTCTAGTTCCCCCCCCCATTCTAGCAAGTCTTAGAATGGAAGACATTAGAATATAGGGATTCATTGGTTGGTCAATATTTAACAGCAACATTTCAAAAATGCAAGAACAATTGCCCATTGTTGTTTCAAACCAGCTTGAAAATTTTCCAGATTCTTTCCAGAATTCTGATTTTTATCGAATCTTCAAAATCCCTGATGGTTCCTGTTTCTCCCAGTCTGTGGTCATCATCTGCTCTGGTTGCATATAAGCTGTTAGATTAGCTTAAACATTTCACCCCGACAGCAATCACTACTCTCAACCGGTGATTCAGATTTACCCCCCCCCCCCCATCAAACATTTCAGAACGCACCAGAATTTTCATTTATGCTGGTAAAAATTTGCAAAAAGAGAATTGACAAAAATTGAAAGAGTGATTGAAAATAGCAAGAAAAAAAGACTAAATTTTCAAATAGAAATAAAGGAGATTAATTCAAAAAATCAGTGAGAATAGCCAGCAACTCCAACATCTGTAATGCAGTGAGTTGGCAGTAACAGAGCTACCTGAAAAAATTGAAACGCCGAGCTTAAGCCACGCTTCTAAAAGCATGTTGCAAATAAAACAAGACCATGGAGGAAAATTGAGGGAGTGCAAATGTTGATGTAAATGCATGGTTATTAAACGGGATTATAATCAAAGCATATTTTTAAAATACCCATTTTTTTTTTCAAAGTAAAAACTGAAGGAAAGTCATCGAATTTCTCTTTGCCCCATCGTCCGTCGCGACAATTTTGTCAAGACGGAAGGTCTAACACTCATTGAAAAACTGCTGGGTCAAAAGGATATTGTTTAGTAAGTTGGACTAGAAAGGATTAGAAACTGGAGTCCTGTAAAGATGGCTGAAGTAATTTTTTAAAAATTAGATGCATTTTTGGCAAAGGTTTCACTTGGTGAAAGTTAGTACAGATCAATAGTATGTCTACAAAATGAGGAATGGAATTTCAAACGGAAATATTTCATTCAGCTTCTTTAAAAAGAATAGTCATTGCAGGAGGTTAAGGACAACAAATAGAATTTCTGGGTTATATGTTTCAAGAAAATGCCCATCAGAGAACGTGATAGTTTTAAAAGAATATTAATAGAGTATGCTTCATTTTATTAAATCTAACTTTGTATTGTGAGTTTACAGTATAAAATACAATGTAGTCATGTCCAGAAAACAATCTCATACTTGCAATATATCAATAGACACTACAATAACTGAGCAAATTAATCTGTTTAATACATACCTTGACTATTACAAGTGGTTTATTTTAACATTTAATTAAATTAATAATGATCAGTTAGAAAACAGCATATTAAAATATAAATAGAAAATTATGAGAAAAAAACTAACTCTTTTCAGTCATCAGAACGGGAGACTGCTGAAGATGTTAATGAAGCGGCTGTAGCTTTTTTAGCTTTCTTTAACATTTTTTCACTAAATTTTTTTTTAAAACAAGGTTTAACAGCTGGGCATCAACTCGATCATGCATTTCAATAATATATAAAATACCTTTGAGCTAAAGTTAAGAACATTCATTTTCCAATTCATCTAGCTTTTTGTCTTGACATTCTTCTTTTAAAACATTGGAAAGATGTTTATAAAATATTTTACTAATGTAAAACATGCACTTTCAATATCTTTCAAATTTCTACTTCAGCATTTACGAGAACTTTGCAATCGAAAGAAAATTTCTTCACTATCTAATCATAAGCTGTCACTAGGTACTTAACAGCAGCTAAATAAAATAACTTTTGCTCTTCTTGTGATAGCTTTGAAACAATATTTAACATTCGACTATCAATCACTAAATTTTCATCATCTTTATGACAAAAAATGATTTTGCCTTTTTAAAATCTGCTATTACTACGTCCCTTCCATTATACCAAACAAAGTATGAAGCTCTGTTTGCCAATCCACAGATGCAATGCCATTTTTACTCCAATTATAACATAGAAACTGAAAACTTTATTCCAATATAAGGTCCAAAATTACAGTGGGTGGCCAAATTATTAGGGATACTTCTCAAATTCTCTTATTTTCAAGTTTAGGCTCACTTTTTGAAGAAGTAAAACACAAGCCACATTTTTTAAAAATTCTGAGTAGCTGCTGGTATCAATATTGTGTTTTTTAGAAATGGCAACACCTATGACGTTTTACAAATATTTGAGGTTATTCCAGTTTTAGTCTCTAATCAGAAAAAACTGCTGCTGTCCTGAGATTATATTAAAAATTCTAGCATTATTTCTTTGAAAGTTTTGGTGTCTGCTATAGTTAACACATAATTAACCCTTATTAATAAAGCAATGTTAATTCAGTTTGATTAAATTCAAATATTTGATTGATATTGCTGCTTGATATTGTCAAAACTGTTTTTTTTTTATAGAATGGACAAGGCTCCAAACATGTCTCCTAGAAAATGTAGGGAAATACAAGCATTGTTACTTCTCTCCACACATACCCAGAGAGTTATTGCAAGTATAACAGGTGTTTTTAGGACAATAGTTGGATATATCAAAATTAAAATTCCCTAAAACATGCCACTGGAAGTGGATCACTTAGGAAAATGTGAAAAAAAGCATATCATAATGCTCGTACCGGCCACAGATAGATATTTCCCTCAAAAATCGCAAAAGGAGCGTAGTCCATCTTACTTATGAATGAGCAGAGCATTGGAATTTTTACCAGAACTGTTTGGAGGCTATTGGTCGAGGAGTAAAAACTCACGGCTGCACTGAAGCTGAGAAAAAGCTTATACAGTAGGCAAAACAACCAAAAAATGTCTGTTGAGGACTGAAATCGTGTAAGAGCCATTCCATTTCAGATAAGGCAGTACCTGTCACATGACCATCACCAATTTTTTTTGAAAAAATTACAGTAGTTACAACTAAGAGACATATGAAATATCCCAAAAGGATTTGGCAAGAAAATTTTTTTTTTCTTCAGTTACAACCCACTAAAAATCTGCACAAAATCGGCCATTTTGGAAAAAACCAGCAAAACACTATATTCGAAATGGACACTATTTCAAAAGTATTTAACCTATTTGAATAATTTTTTTTTCTAAAAATAAATAAGGACCCATATATCATCTAGACATCATTTTTGAAAATTTGGTTAGGTTTTTTGATGTCGGAAAAAAATTAGTTTTGTGACGAAAAAACTACTTTTTTACCGATTTTATGATTTTTTTTTCTCCATGAAAAAAGTTTCTTTTACAAAACAGAGATAGCAGTCTAAAGCCCCCCGTATATGATAGTTTCATGGCATATTTTATTATAATCCTTAGATTCATACCGCCTTGGAAATAAAATTTGAAGTTTTGAAAAATTCCCAAAATCAACGATTTTTGAAGTGAGATTACTCAAAAAATCAATTTTTTAAAAATCTAAAAATTGGCTCATTTGAACCCCCTTTAATGCTTAACAAGTGGATATACACTGCATCCCATATTTTTCCCCAGAAAATTTTATGATTTTTATGGCATGCATGTAAAATGAAAATATCTAATTATCAAAATTATTATCAATAGCCTTTGGCTTCTAATAACAAAGACAAAAACCCCAGTGAATCGTTTTAGGTCTTAATTCTAAAAATTTGTATTCAGTTTACACATGTGGTGCGTTTAGCCCAATGTATTTCTGAATGCTAGTTTTTTTGGAATTGGGCATCCTCCATTTAGTTTTTAGTGTGATTTTCTGATCTTTTGACTCTAGGATGAAGCTTCCACTGCTGAACAGTTCTGGTTTCATCTACTCAATTTATTTACTCTATTCTGTTTTGTAAATTTGTCTACTTGCTAGTTTATTTGTGTTTATGTAATATTTACCTGGCTTATTTGTTTGGCTGTTTTGCGCATCTTTGGGCTTGTGGTTTCTTCTTATTTTGTTTTTTCGTCTATATAATGTGATTTCATTATAAACATAGTATAATAAAACATGAGATACAATTTAAATACAAATTCAAATAAAATTGAAAGAAAAAACACAAAATTGTGAACTAAAGGATTGGCCTTTACCTTGATTAAGTATCAATACCTGGTTCAAGTTTTCATTTTGATGTTGTTTAAGTGTTCTTGCTTTTCGCAATTTCCTTTTTGTTGCTTGTATTTTCAAGAATGTATATAAATATATATACATATATATAAATTCGAAATTTTTCTTTTCTGTTTTTAGCTACAATATTTTCTTATTTTGACTGTTGCAGTCAAAAAATTAGGAATTGAGGGATGTGGTGACATTTAGTGTTGGGAAATTCTTTCGAATTCTAATATTTTAAGCCCATGTCACAATCTTGAAAGAAAATAGCTAAGTTTTAAAAATTCTCTACCAACTTCCATCTTCCTCCAAGCACACGTCTCATGCATGCCAACTCGGCACCTGCTGCTCTGTGATTAGCGATGACCCGAATCATGTGAGCCCCCATCCATCCGATGTGCACAAGACTACTTTGCATGGGAGCTGGGCCTACCTTTTTTCAAATAGTCAATATTTAGTGGAAGTGATAATTTACTGAAAAAGAACATACAAATGCTTACCGAAAATGAAGGATAGCCCGCTGCCAGGTTCATAAGTGCTCCAGCTGATGCTTCTAAGATGTCTGGATTCGAGGATTCAACGAGCAACGATAGGTAACAGTTAGCAACCTCAAACTGATGCAATAGGGCAGCCCCACGAACAGGGTCGGAGTCTCTAATTGGATTTTTTGTCAGTGGTACTTCTCTTTCAGCTGTCAATAGGTCTTTTTTCTTTTTGTTCACTGAAAAGCATCCCAACTCACTGACGGCTACACACCAAAAAAAAAAAAAAAAAGAAACATAAGTATGTGATACTGTTTTAGTAATTCATACAAAAAAATAAATAAATAAATCATTACTTATCACAACCGACATAGTCCACAATATACAGTCGGACCTCCATATATCGAAGTAGCAAATTGCCGGAAAAAAATTCGATATATAGAAACAATCTGTTTTTATCATAAAAACCTCCTAAAACATTAAAATTAAAGCTAATTTTCGTGTATAAAGGCCAATTTCTAATTTATACGAGCATCATATTAAAAAGTTAAGAATTAAAAAATTAACAGAAATTACACTTTTGCGTCTTCACACACCTTCATTTTTCGTCAATTCAACTTGATCCGCAACATTAGGGTATTTTCGTTTTGACAATGTGATCGAGAAAAAAAAGAAAAAAACCACAATCCACTTAACCTGAACGATTTTTACTGAAGTTAAAAGACTAAAAATGGTAATCAGCAGACAAAAGGGATAACTTGAAACTGATTTTACAGTGTTACTGGTAATAAGATTTGAAATGAACTTGACGGAATTTAAGAACTCCAGAATGGAACAACGACCTATCTACACACCTCTCAACTCCAGATTCCTTATGAGTTTGGTAGCAACCTTCAATGAACATAATTTTCTCCCATAACCTTCAGAATTCATGAGACAAACAGTCTAAAATAGAAAAAAAAATCTACGAATGCCTCGAGAAAAATTTCGATATATGGAGATTTTTTCGATATATAGAAACAATTTTTCTATGTAATGAACAGAGAAACGTGCTGGAATTTCGATATATAGAAAATTTCGATATGTGGAAGTTCGATATATGGAAGTCCGACTGTAAATAGGAATTTAAAATATGAAAATATAAACAGCAGGATTGCCAACTTTAGCTAAATGATTTGAGGAGCATTTCTGGTAAATGAGAGCTAGGCCAAAGTTTGATCACAAACATCTTTAATTTCTATATACAGATGCCTGTTACTGTTATTATAACATTGAGGTTACAAAACATAGTAAAACTATAAGACCATGAATTATATAAAGCCTTTTCTAGTTAGTTAAGATTTTAGGACAACAAATGTTTTTAAAATTTTAATATTACAAGAGACAATAATTCATTCAAAACAATTTTCAATTAACAATTCATTGAAAATAAAGATCTCATAAAGAAAAAACAGAATGTCTTTGATTTCTGCTTGTCTTCTTTGGTGAAAGAGATCTCATAGAACCGGTCATTTCCTGCAGCGTTAACTATGCTTAGTTGTAATTATAATATGCTCCCAATCCCAATTATCTGGTTTCAGAGGGTAAAACTGTTTGGAAGGTCAAAAATACTGATTTTACTGACCAAAATTTATAAAATACCGACTAACTTCGGCATAATAATTGGAAACGTTATACTTTGTAAAATGGATAGTACTTATATTTCTTTGTAATGAATGGTAGTGCCTAATTTGTTACATAAATCTAATCTGGTAAAATTTTTGTCTAAGTTGTAAGTTTAAGTAAATTATTGTATGGCACTGAAGAAGAGATACTGACGATTTTTTTTTTAAACCTCAGGAGCCAGGACAATTTCTTAGAGGTTAAATTATTTCCTAGAGTTTAAAGGAAAATTCAGCACATGATACTTGTTACACAACATGATACTTGTTCTAAAAAAAAAAAAGAAACAAAAAAAAAAGAAACAAACTACAATTTGTCCAAGAATTGTCTGATGTTAATGATAAGAATGAGAAATTTAAACACAACCAAGAAAATACATCACATTCTTGCAAGTGATCAAAACGTTACTAAATTATAGAGGGAATTTTTCCATTATCAATCACATTACCTGTTCATTTTTTTAATTCGGAAAAACGCATCATAGATTTGTTACTGTGTAAATAAGCCCACATGTTGTAATACTTAAAAAGCTTTTCAGATTTAACTTATTGAAGAAAAAATAATCTGTCCAAAAGAAAGTTTGACAACTTTTTGTAAAACCAGGAACAGTACATGATCAGAAGACTAGCTAATAATTTTTTTTTTTTTTTTTGAAAACTGAATTCCCTCATATCACAATGAATGTAGCATATATAAATGTTTTGCCTTTCTTGAAATAGTACACAAAAAAAAAAATGTGGACATGTTTGTTTTGCTTTAATGTTATCAACTTTTTCTTTGTTGCATTTGAAGACAAAAATGGGAAAAAATAAAATAAAATTCAAAGACATTTTTAATGATGATAAATTACACATTATTACAAAATGTACTGCATAATTAACATATTTGTACTCATTTAAATATAAAAAATCCACACTATGATCTGATGCAGTGAAAAATTGTATAAAGAGGCAATTAATTACTAGGGTGGGTCGATTTCAACTTTTTTTTTTTCAAATCAAAAACGCCTGTGGGAAAAGTTGTGCTTTGGCATCAAATGATCGTGTACAATTTTTTTTGGAAATCGAACTATATTAAGCTCCCCTACCAACCAGTAGAAGTTTCGTCAAATTTGTAAAAATCGACTTTTTAAGTTTTTTAAAATAAAAGTTCTTATGCATAATTTTTTAAATCACCTGTAGTAGTAAAATTTTTGTATGGCCATCTAATGCTTGTTTAAAAATTGTTTTGCATAGCTGCCACCTTCAAGAAAAAAGAAAAAAGGAGCAGTTAAGGTACAAATTAGGAGCAACAAGAATTAAAATAGGAGCACAAAATTGTGGCCTTTGCTAATCCTTCCCCCAATTCCTTAAGCTTCTATCAGTTCTAAGTGCCATTATAATGCTTTTTTGAACACTCATGTATGATTTGCAACAAAACTACAACTGATTTTAAAATAAAATTATTTTCCATTAAAAAAGCATCATTATGTTGCGTTTCTACATATTTGCACTTATTGAAAAGTAAAATTACTATTTTATTTAATAAGACTGTAAACACTTAAAAGTGGGTTTTTATACATATAAATGTATTAAACATGCTATGTACAGGGGTCTGTCCAGGATTTTTCACAAGGTCCGTTTTTTGTGAAAAATCAAATAATTTTGTGAAAAGTGAATTAATTTTGTGAAAAATCAAATAATTTTGAATTTTTTTTTTTGTTAAAACAAAATTTTAAAATTTAGAGAGGGCACAAACTGCATCATTTAAACTTAAAGTTGAGTGTTTTCCTCTTCTATATTGAGAATATCATTGTGGAGTGTTTTTCTAGTATTTGGAGAGGAGGGGGGGCAGCATCGCTCTCTCAAGTAGTAATATTTATCGACCATTCTACATTATGTTAAATTATACTAGAAATATTTCTGTACAGTATTTAAAATAATTGTAACAAAAAATATATAAAAGCATGTTTGTTTAAAAAATACATACCCGAATAAAATTTTTACATGCTCAGTTTTTTTTATTGCATTATAACAAATATTTGAATTTGTCATAGAGCATTAATCAAACAAAAAACTAATTTCAAAGTTTTATATCTGAATCAAGAATTATTTCAATACAAAACATAAAAAAAAGTTTAAATAAATAGTACATAATAAGTCGTCAATAAAATTACCAATACTTAATTAAAAAATTATAATAAATGCATGCCTAGTCAAGCATGTAAGGGTAAAAGATTCATTACTGATCCGAATTTTTACATGCCCTGGGCATGTCGGACAATATAATTTTCTAGCCCTGATGTAGGGTAGACCGACCAGTGAGTGAACACCACCCAGTGCGTCATTTTTTTTAAAAAAAATAAGCTTCCAAAATTTTTTTTTCTGAATAAATTCACTACAAAAGCGTTCTTTATTGATATTCTAAGCTGACACCTGATTGGTTACTTTGGATACATGTTATTTTTCTGGAAAAAATTTGAAATTTTTACTGCCGTGAATTGTTCTTTCTCTCTTTCAAAATAATAAGGCTGGTTTTGTGCTATCAATTATTTTGATACATATTATTTGTATCAATAAATTTTATTTTTTAACTCTACGAAAGAAAAATTAAGTATACATATTTAGGCTATGGATTTAAATTGTTTCAGTCAATGCAGAATGCGTAGATTTTCAGGTAGAGGGGTGTTCAGTCACTGGGTACGAAAAATTGCGAAAACCCAGTGAATGAACAATGGCAAAAGCTCTTTTGATTTAAAAAGAAATTTGAAGTTTCTTTGAGATATTTTCATTTTCATACTTTTTTGTAATGCAGATAGTTTTATATGCCTATTTATGTATTTCATTATATATTTCATAATTTCTTTTTTTTTTTTGTCTTTGTAAAAAATGCACTTTTTACTGAGTGTTATCTTTTAACTATCTATATCTATAGATAGGTAGATAGATATGTATGTATGTTTGTATATAGATAGATAAAAGAAGATATAGAGATAGATATATGAAAAATAAGAGGTAAATAGATATATAGGTGGATAAATATAGAGATAGAATAGGTAGATAGATAGATCAATAGATTTATTGATAGATAAATAGATAGGTAGTGGTTAATATATAGATAGGTAGATAGATAGACTAATACAGATAGATATTAGGTAGATATACCGATAGATATAGATTGGCGGATATAGATAGGTAGATATACTGATAAGGAGATAGATATATAGATAGACGGGTAACAAAGCAGGTAGATAGATAAATAGATTGATTAGGATAATGGATTGGTAGATATTTAGATGTACAGACAGAGAAATAGGTAGATAGTTAGGTAGATAGATAGATAAGTAGATAGATAGAAAAATAGATAAGAACATTGATAAATAGGTAAATAGACATAGAGAAGACCAATAGAGGTGTAGATAGAAAAATAGATAGGTATATTGATAGATGGATAGTGATATAAAAAGATGGATATAGATAGATAGATAGATATAGATAGTTATATAAATAGATAGATAAATAGATATAGATAGTTATATAGATAGATAGATAGACAGATAGATCTCAAAGAAACTTAGTTTCTTTTTGAATCAAAAGTTATCATGTTCATTTACTGGTTCGAGGTGTTCATTCACTGGGTCGTTGTGTCATTTTTTCTTCAAACACCTAAAAAAGTCGAAAGTGGTACCATTTAAGTCCCCGCGATTTTTTAGAGATATTTACATAGATCAATTAAAATGTTTTAGCTATCATGATCTGTATAGTATAGAATTTAAAACTACTAGGATTTTTTAAAAATGAAATTTTGCTTAACTGTTCATTCACTGGTCGGTCTACCCTATTTCACACATAGAAAAATCTGTGACTTATACATCACTGCTTCAGTGCACATTTAAGTTATAGTCCTTTGATACCTATTTTTAAAATTTGTTTGCTTTTATGTTCATATATACACTAGTAAGCGACATAAGATATATATATATATATATATATATATATATATATATATATATTTACAAATACAAAAGTGACGACCAGCAACAGGCTCTGGGCCCAGCTAGACTGGTCCTAGTCAATTTACAATCCCCAGTGAAGATCAATGGCCCTCTTAAAACTGTCTACTCCTTTGCTCATTACCACCTCTTCCGGTATATATATATATATATATATATATATATATATATATATATATATATATATATATATATATATATATATATATATATGGGTCATTCTTCAAAAAGTTAACTTTTCTGTTACATGCCTTTTACAGGAAAAATTTTAAGGAACAGGTCATTTAACAATGCTTTTAATTTCATCAAAAATATATCTATTTCAACCTGCAACATTTTTTTAATAATAATTTTTATTTTAGTATATTTTTGGTTCACAACATGTGAATTCTCACCTCCGTGACATGTCACACACCTTGTGTGACTGTTTATGTTGCTTAATATCTTGTTTAATCAAAAGTACGTACTTATTTATTATTCCTTTCACAAGTGTCTCAAATACTAATTGTTTAAGTATATTTATTTTTTTAATATTGTGTTTTAGTAGGACAAGGAATCATGTTACACAATAAATTCTCACCTCCATCACCTAAACACAAAATGCCATTCCTAATTAACATGTGACAGTAACGGCATCACATTTTCTTTTCTATGATACAAGGGAGCCCCCATGTTTATTTTGAACCATAGTTGAAATTGTGAGATTTTTGTCGAAAAACAAGAAGATAGATTTTGCTTTAAAAACTTAAGTGTGGTTATTCTGCCTTCTTACCTCAGTGAATTTGAATTTCAGGAATGTAAATTAATATAAAAAAAGAAGGGAACATGTTTTTATATGTTTAACATGTGCAGATTGTAGCAACAAAGAAAAAAAATCATTTCAGAATAAAACTTCATTTATGAGTATAATAAATTGGAACTTAGCTGGGCCATTGTTTATGGTTACTCCTAGTAAAACTTTCATGAAAGAATAAAAAAAAAGAAAACAAAAGGTTGTGTAATTGAAAAATATTTGCATTCAGAAGTTATGTTTTCTAGAACTCAAAAACATATTCAAAAAGGTTTTTTTTTTTTTTTTAAAGTGAAAAAGAATGGCTAAATTTAAAAACTTTAATTTAACAAGATACAAGTGAGTTTAAAGAGCTACAAATTAATCTTTTTCTCTCTTTTTTTAGTGTGTGTAAGTTATTTACTTATATTTGACCTTATTACTGTATTTATAATTATTATTATTTTGGCATTTATATGTTTATTTACTGAACTATACTTGATTAACAAATCTGAAGATCAAGCAAAGGCAACATCAACACTTCTTATTTTTAAATGCTTGATATTTAATCAGAAAATTAATAATGAAATTACGATGAAAAAAAATGTCATAAGAAAAGGACTTTTAAAATATATGTGAAAAGAATATGAAAAACGTGAGAAAAGAAAAAATAAATAAATAAAAATTTTATGAGTAAGAATATGGAGAAAGTGCCTGAATATGAGAAACTTGAAATGTTTGCATATTCATTACCAGAGCATTAGAATCCCAATTTTTGCTATCTTTAGAGTAGCCAACCAAAATTAAAGATCAATTTTTAGTCCTTAAACAGAAAAAAAAACACAAGATTAAAAATTGGTGAACGATATAAATTTTTACAGATGGCTTTCGCTTAAATCAATTTGGATGCAACTGGATTGATATTTTCGAGTGGGCGTGACAAGAAGACGAACTTACAAGTCCTCATATTCTGAAAACAAAAGATCAGAAAGATTGAAAATAATGATCAACACACAAAAAAAAAAAAAAAAAAAAAAAACAAGGAAAAAAAAAACAATAGATTATTTTAAAAGCGAATGCAATCAGATTTTGAAATGCGCAAAAAATTGGGACCAAGTCAAAAAATTTTAAAAACAAGCTCCAAACACATAAACTTGATGATATTTTTTAAAAACTGCCAAATATAGAGAAAGAACTGCAACATTAAAGGCAAAATTAGCGTGATTTTTTGCGCAAGTTTGTCCGATTTTGGAACAGAAAAGTGCATTTGGCAGTCTTTTGGAGCAGTTTGGTGCAGGATCGGCAATTGGCGCAGTTTGGGGCAGCTGGCACATCCCTGGTTGCCCTAAGCACATGTCTGTCTGAATATAATCTGGATGTCAGTTTTGACTGTTTGAAACTAGTCTAAATGAGAAATTGGAAATATGGCAAAATTCTTTAATTTGTTTTTGCAAGAGCAAAGTAACATTTTCATTATTTCATTATAGTGCACGAAATAGGGATACAGCGGCTAGAAAGTTAAAGAGGAACAAAGCCAAACAGACTAAACAGGCACAAATCCAGAGGTAAAAATAATAAATGTCAATTTTTACATATTTGGCAAAAATTAATGCATTTCTCTTCAAATAAACTTTTTAAGCAGGTCTCATTTAAGTAGTCCTTCTTGGATACTCGCCTCTAATTGGAGCACTAGCTCTAGCAGCAGTCTTTTGTGCTTTGTCTTCATCATATGTTGGATCTTCCACTTCTTGTATCCGATACGATAGATTTCTGAGTGTGCACACTACATTTTCAAGGCTTTTATTGTCCATGTCACTTTTTGATACGACAGCCCGAAGCAGAAAAACCAATGATTCAATTAGTCCCTCACATTCTCTTAGTTTCTTCCGCGCATAGAAGCCTGCACTTGAAACGTTTCTATAAAATGAAACAATAAAAGGTTTTAAGACAAGTTAGTAACTGCTAGCAATCATTTATAACATTTGCTAGATAAAAGTACTAGAAAGCTCCTACTTATTAGTTTAAATGGATATCCTTTATCAGATTTACAAAGTAAATCCTGATTATCCGCATAAGGTTTATCTACTTTGCGGATAATTAGCAAGTCAACATTTTTTTTCCAAATTCCCCTTTTAGATAGAACTTATTATCACCATATAAGATGAGATTTTGATCCTTTTCACTTAACACAAATTCTGTTTGATCACGGAAAAACCTTTCCTATATTTTGAAAAGAAAAATAATATCATTCATGATTTAGTTTTAGAGAAAGTTGCTGGTAAAAGAAAATGTTGGAGAAGATAATATCATTGAGTGGACTGATTGTGACACTAATGATCCAGAATTGGAGCATATGACTAATGGTGAACAAAGCGTTAGGGAAGAATTAGAAAAGAGCATGGAAAGGTGGTAAAGTATGAAGTAGATCAGCCACAACACAGCTTTCCTTACTTTAAGGTCATCGCATATCTTATTATTCATATCTTTATATTAAAGTGTCTTTTGCAATCACCATTCACTTTCCTCTACACATTTTGAGCTAAAAGTTTTCACGAAGTTTTAAATGAAAACCAATTTTTTTTCCTCGTCTGCACAATACAAAAATATATTTATAGGGTGATTCGCCAGTAGCTGACCATTTAGTGGAAATTTCTACAAGTTCTATTTAATTTCACGAGAAAAAAAAACTGGAAAATATTGAAAAATTTTCTATGTGTCTATAAAACTATCTGGATCAATGGTTACTAATCATTTTTCTATTTTACTTACTATTTTTCAAGTTATTTCGAATAGAATATAAAATAGGAGATCGCGCCAGTAGTAGACCACTTTTTAAACACTGTAAAATCTGAAATCTACACTATTAAAATCGGACCTTATGCATGCCTGCATGTACTTATGTTCCCTTAACGGTCCCCCGATTGGTTGTTGGGTGGATGATGTTATCACAGATGTCACGTGACTTTAATGATGGTTACACCACAGTGACGACTAATAGGTTAAAATGTCGTGAAAACTTTGTGACATTTGGCGCCAAAACTAAGTTTTAAAAAAAAGTCAACTTTATATTTCAATTTCTTGCCAAGCCTATGGACTACAAACGCATATGACCTCATTGATATATGAGACGCCGATAGAACTTCAGGTGGAGAATCTAGCCACCCTAGACCGCTCGTATAATGCTTAAATATGAAAACATTACTACTTAAAATAATGCATTGATATTATTGGTGATCAGTGTAAGTACAGTAAACTCAATTATCTACAGAATAGGGTAACATGGTAACAGTGGGTAAGTGAGCGGATAATCGGCAAAATGAACTAAAAGCGATAGCTAAAAAATCAACACTTGTACATATTTTTAAACTCTGCTAGCAATGACCTATTAAATTTTAAAGAGTCACCAAATTTGGCGACATTCAGCAATTTCTCGCCAATTTTGGCACCAAAAATAAGTTGTCAAAAATGCCAACTTAGCAATATCTCTTTCATTTCTTGCCAAGTCCATAGAAGCCAGTCCAAGCAGATATGACGTCACCATCATGTAAGTCGGCGCAGGATCCAAACCTTATTGTCGACCCGAATCTAGTCAGCATAGCTGCCAGAATAATGCCTAAATATTATAACATTATTGTTAAGTAACCCTTACATGAAATTTTTTAAATAGTTTATACAGGGTGTCCAAAAGTAACTTTCACTATATATAGAGTCCTAGCGGCCTATTCAATGAACCTATCAATCCAAAATTTTATATATGGTTATTTGAAGGAATGCGTTTGGGATTGATGATTTTAAGCAACGCAGTGATCTCATGGCTGCGGTTACAGTGATAGAATCTCAAAATTTTCAAATGACAACACCCACTTTTCCCTGCGCAAATTGATTGGTGTATTGATGAGCTAGAAATGGTGTTGGATCGATCGACATGTGACAAAAATTTTTTGTTCGAAAATTTAAGCACCAACTGAAGAAACACACTTTCCACTCTGCATTTTAAAGATTTTATCCTTAAGCTTTGTTTAGTGTGTGGTTGATGCTTCTACTACTGTCTTACCCTATGAGTTCTGCAAAATGCATCTCTTTTATATTGTCACTAGGATAAACAATTTTCATCTCTGCAGTTTTTGTCACACGCCACTCGTTACAATGCAACTTGAGTTTTTTCAATATGTGGATCAATTTGCACAAGACAAATGTGGGTGTTTCATTTCGAATTTTCGGAAATTAGTTTTCTATAACAGAATCAGTTCTAAGTTGTTTAAAATTTTTGCAATTAAGAGAATCTTTTCAATGAACCATATCACAGATTTAGGTTCTGTTGGTTCAGCAGACAGGCAGCTAGTCAATTACTAGCAAAAATACTTTTTTTTGAACAAAAGTGGCATTATATTTTATCTTAAGCTAAAAAATGTTTCTAATCACTTTGGTTTCTAGAAAAAAGCTTTAAAACCAACATAAGTTCATTACTTAACCGTTCTGGTCCACTACTTGCATTAATTGCATTTTAGACAACCAGTAGTGACCACCCCTCAATCCCAGCATAAATGATAATTGATGCAATTTTTTTTAAATTTACTTAGTATAAACATGAATGATCAGCATATATCAGTAAATGAATCTGAAATATACAATTTAACGTCAAGGAATACAATTGAACATTTTATCTCATGACAATTTTCACTAGTTAGAAAAGTGATTTTCTTGAAATTTTTTATATGTCTTTGTGATTGTACCGTCTTAACCTTCATTTAAAACTTCAGTTACAACTATAAATTATAAGAGAACACTTCATGGGATGTCAGAAATTAGTTCCAGCAATCAGATTAAAAATATCTAATTATTTATTCTTGTTTTGTACAGATTAGTGCTCGAGTGGTTAACTACTGGGAGGTGGTCAACCGCTAGCGAATCACCCTAGTTCCTTAAAGTCTAGGACAGGAGAAAACATTAGGGAAGGAGGAGCAAATCTTTT
Source organism: Uloborus diversus (assembly GCF_026930045.1). Taxonomy (NCBI): domain Eukaryota; kingdom Metazoa; phylum Arthropoda; class Arachnida; order Araneae; family Uloboridae; genus Uloborus; species Uloborus diversus. Next base: position 213,816,192 of record NC_072733.1, on the reverse strand, counting down.
AACTATACAAAAACATTTTATTTCTGTGGAAAAAATTTATAGATCATTTTATTTTGTGAAAAATTAATACTGATCCCGATCCCTTGGCGCATTTGGGGATGAATAATACAGTTGAGGGGTTATTTTTGGTTTTAAAGCAACTAAATGTAATTTAACATTTTAGTGAATTACCTATACTGCCAGGCTAAGCACAAACATCCTGCGCTTTTTTTTTTTCAAAATTGAGTTACGGTCACCAGGTGGTTCTTTGTCACATATTTCACCTAAATACATTTTATGGTCATTTGTCAATGGGAAATATTTTTCAAAAAATTCAGAAAAAGTTGCTTCCGAATCAAATATATGGATCAAACACACAACTTTAAACAGCAATTTTCCTCTTTAGAATTCAGCTGCAGATATGACTTTCGTGCTTAGCAAGGCAGTATATCTCATCAACTCATGCAGTAAAGGTACTGTAATAAACTATTGTGAGGAGATTTGTCAGGAAATAAAACAAAAATCTTTCGCAAAAATAAGTGTGTATCAACTATGTATTATTATTTATTTTTTAAATTGGTAAATTTATCGAGAATAAAAAGTTCTAACAAACAAGCTGTAACACAGGAGAGTGGGAAATTCGGAGCAGAAGATGCAAAAGGATGCAAGATACTGTGACAGCCTCTATATTGTTCAGCTTTTATGATAGATTGGTGCCTCTTAAGGAAAAAAAACATAAGAAAATAATAATATTTGTAACTAGCCAACGGAAAAAAATAAGCACCTAGAGTAAAAAAAGGGGGTCTTTCTAAGGAAGGTCTCATTAGTGGAAATGAAAAAAAGAGCCCAGGACCATAGAACCCTGATTTAAAAGCTTACCTTAAAACTCCACTGCTATTTCGAAAGACTGTTGTACAATACATGTCCATGACTCTTTCTGGTTTGATTTCATCAACTAATGGATCTAATGGATTTCTTCTGCCGTCATACCCAGAATGAGGAATGATAACGTGATTCACCAGCACATTTAAAGCATCATCAATGATGTTATGTTTCAAGTCCTAAATTGAAAATTTCCACGAAAAATAATAAATTAAATAATCACAAAAATATACTTTTCAACCCTAAGATAGTTTCAAATTGAATTGCAATACAATCAATATTGTTTTTTAAAAATAGAAGAGTTAATATTCTTCAGCCTTAGTTTTTTCCAAGTACCTATAACGGATCTTATATAATATTATTTTAGAAAACAAACATAAGTCGCAACTTAATCCGTTTTCGGCAAATGGTGCGTAAACGCACTATTTTAATAAATATTTTTAATTTACACCGTGATGCATATTTTTCACTTGTTTTATTTTTATGCTATTTTAAAGCATTTTAAAGACATCTTTAAAATAACAGTAATTCAACAGGTTCGAAAACTTTCTGCAGAGAAAATTTTAAAATATGCTATTTTTTTAACTTGAAAGAGTGATTGCCAAATTCGGCCTTCTGAAAGTGTGTAATTAATCCACTTGAGATTAATTACATATTTCTATAATGGTTTAAAATTGTAAGTGCTATAAATAAAATAAAACGAATGTCATAAAAAAAAAGAGCTTTATTCAAATTTAATGGTGCATTAATGCACCATTAGCCAAATGTATGAAAAATTGGCAAAAGTTGAAACCCCAGTTTATATACAAGGAAGCTGAGTTATAATGCAAATTACTGTGCTACAAATGGACAACAATTCTGTGATAAGGGTTGTTACTAATAATTGGATCATTTTGCCAATTTTAAATGCCAAATGATAGTCTCAAAGGTAGAATAGCAGTTTTTATTTCACTACCGAACTTTGCTTTGGATTACAAAAAGCATATATGGCAGGTGTTGACATACATGACAGTAATAAAGCTTTTTACCGCAGAAAGCTTGAAGGTAAAAAATGGTGGTGGCAATGGCATACAGATGTGAACAGCAGAGCGAGCGATGTGACCATGACGGAGTTTGATCCATGGACCGTTAGGACAGTAGTCCAGTGCTTTGCCGCTGACCCAATTTGAGTTCAAGGCTGGGTGACAAATTTGAATATTAATCTCTCTAAATGCATGCCACAATTACCATTATTTAAGAACACCATTGATAGTAGTTATAGTGAATGCATGGAAGCTGCATAAAATTTTGACTAACACAAAAATAGCCCTAATAGACTTTAGATCTTATATAGCAATTGCCCTATTGAATTTGGAATGCAAGAACAATCTCTTTGGCAAAAATGTGTTGCAAATGAAAAGTCCTAACAAAGGTCGCCCATATCTCTTCTGAAAGAAATGCGGACTGATAGAATTATAATTGGTATAGGATATTGTAAGTGTTACAAAATGTGTAAATCCTTATAATTATTATTTTCCTATAATCAGTTTGTAAATTTATTGTTAATTATTATTAATATTATTAAATATTTATTTATGTTTAATATTTTTATTTTGTAAATTTTTCTGTTACTAAATAGTTGATGAATAATTTAGTGTAACATAATACTTGCAGGACATAAGACAAAATATTTTCATTTAATTAAAACCTGAAGTTCAAAATCATTAAAAAATACATTATCAAACAATGTATGAAGCTTAAAAGAAAAATATATATAGAATAACCTTTACATAATAAAAATTTCTTTGTATTATGTAGTCATATAAGTTTTTTTCTAATCTATTCAGTGATCAGAACAGGCTACAAGACCTTAGAATTTGACAGTGAGCAGTTATATACTTGGGAAAAAAATATTTTCTTAGTAGAACAATTACTGTACAATTGAAACTGATGCAGTATAGGTTACAAACCCTTCAACGTATTTATTATTTAGGTACATGTTTGATATTGAAGAATTTTCCTTATAAAATATAATGCTTTTCCTTGAAGTTTTTACCCATGTTCATATGTGCCCCAGGCCTGTTAAAAAAATCCCCCAAAAAATCCATGACACAAAGTGTATTCAATCATGGGGACACTTTTGCGTTGAGAAATTAATATTTTTTGAAAAATAAAGAAATGAAAAAATAGTTCACATGTGCCCTCTTTCGCCTTATATATATATTTTACTCAAAAATCTGATTGCTGGTTCATAATGTTGGCAATCTGAAAACTTTAGTTTTTTTTCAAGAATTACCCCAGGTTGTTCAACTAATATATGCAAACAAAAGCTGAAACCTCATGAACAAGCTATTTAACTGAGCTGCAGTGGATCAATCTCTCTCTTCTTGCTGGGACTTACCAGGTGGTTGATTCCATGATGTGAGGTACAATGCCTAGGCTGAATGATGGCAGATATATCTACATCTGAAGTAGAGTGACAGTGCCTACTGTTCATTTCAAGTTGGGCTGGAACCAGGTCTTGCTACAGCTCGCTACATATGTCGCCATATACTCTCAAACATTTTTTAGACATATAGCGTGTACCCTCAAGCTTCATAAATTTTCATATTATGACATCTATACTAATATTATAAAGAGAGAGAGCAGATTTTTGCGTGTTTATATGTTCGACGTAATCTACGGAACCATTGCAACTAATTGAAAAATTATTTCAGCCTATGAAAGATGCATTCTTACTGAGTGACATAGGCTATAAATTATGCATATATGTATTTATGGTATTTTTTAAAACCAAATTTTATGCTTCAAAATTAATTTAAACGGTAAAAACTGAGATTCGTTTTGGGCAAATAAGTTTTAGAATTCAAGTAGTGCAGATACACAATATTGATTCGTGTTTCTAAAAGTTGAAATTTTGCAAGCACTTTGGGCTATCCTTTAAAGTTTCTTATCTATACTAATATTATAAAGAGATAGAGAGTGGAATTTTATATGTTTATATATTCAAAGTTATCTCTGGAACCATCGCAAAATTTCCATTGCCATTGAAAAATTCTTTTACAGTCTGAAAGGTGCATTGTTAGTTAGTGACATAGGCTACAAATTATGCATATATGTACTTATACTAATTTTTTAAACCAATAGTTCGTCTTCGCTACCAATTTTTGTTCTGTATTGCTTTGTTCTTATATACATAAAAACGAGTGAAAATTTCCTCACTTTTGATAAGACAAACTAAGTATAAGTTCTCATTGAACTGAATGCTAAGCGATGGAAATAATTGAGCAAGAAAAACTTCACGATATAAGCATAAGAACCACCAAAATCTTTGTATGTATTTGAAGCTGCAGAAGATATAGAATTGGGTATAGAATTCTACTAGCCTTGGACATTAATAACCTTGATATTTAAGCATTTAAAACGATATAATTAAGTAATAAAGCTTGCAATTACATTATTAAAAAGAAATTGTCAAAAAAAAAAAAAAAAAGATGCAAGTCAAAAACGCAAGATTTACGAAGAAAACGAGTACAAGAGGTTTAAAGGCATCCTGGGATGGAGAAAGACACACCTCTTAGTCACGTTTACAATGTTCTTCCTACTGGCTAATCGTAACTTTATCACATAAGAATTCATTGGTAACATTTTTGTGGTCCTACACATTTCAAAGTTGTTTGACAGTTAAAAATCCTACCAACCTATCAAGCAGCATGTATTGAACTCAGTCTTATAGACGACAAACCTTGGAAACTAACCTTCGTTGATACATGTACTCCTTAACTCAGAGAATTGTTTTCAACTATTTTAACTTTTATGTCAACTTTTAGATCCTATTGCTTTATGGCAAGCATTTAAAAAAAATCTCTGTGACGACATAATGCGAGGAGAGCATCAACAGAAATACTCTGTCGGTCAATGTCAAGTGATATAAAAATAAAAGGCTAAATTTGCGAATGAAGCGGACACCCAACAGGGGAATTATGTTTCCCACCACTGCAGAGAATCAACGAAAACATTTCCTTTAAAACATGATTGGTACATGAAAACCAGGAACACTAATAACTAGTTATTGATATACGTGGTGGATCTGGAAAAAATCACTAATTCCAACACTGTCAAAAAATCCATCAACATGCTTTTTTGTCAAGTTTTTTTTACCAAACTGCCAACATTTTTTTTAGATGCATAAAACTGACCATTCCACATTTCAACTACTTTGTATAATCTCCTACAGAAAGACTTCGTAGGTCAAAACGAGCAATTGGGAGAACTTTTTCAATAGAAATATTCTTCCGCCGTTCTGCTATAGAAGGCGTAGATCAAACTCTAAAAGGATAAAAAGGTGACTTGCATCAAATACTTTTTGTGGTACTCTAGAGGAACTCGAGCATATACTCTTCAAGCCTTATTAAAGGATTGTCTTTTTAGGAGCCCTTACAATCTCTGTATCTAAAGAACAACTATAAGAGCCAGTTCAAGAGACAGTGGTAAGCATTCCTGGAGTTCATTATTACAAGAAAGCAACAGGAAAATACCTAACAAAATATTCTTATCAAAAAATATGAGTTCGGAAATTCTCTCTAAATGATTTGATACTAAATGTTTGTTTTCAAACCAAGACACTTTGCCAAAAAAAAAAAAAAAAAAACTTTACGTTGATGTGCGAGAAGGCTATAGTTTTTGCCAACAAAGCTGTGTATCAGTCATTTGAATTCCTTAATTCCCTTCAATTCTCAGGACTTCTCTTCATGCTTTTTTAAAATTAAGTCAATATCCCTATAATTTTTTTGCTTAACATTAATTTGTGCAATATGTGCAATGGAATTGGACCCCAATTAAATTCACTACGGAATAATATTCTTTCAAGTATTGTTCTTACAGAACCAGCAGCAGATCAGTTGGCTCATATTCCTTGCATCCCCATGGTACCTGCATATTTCATTTTCCAATTTAAGTAACTACCGTTTGGAATGAAAATTTCTTATGCCATCTCCATCATCAAAACTGAAGCTTAAACGTACAACTATACATTACGTAGTGCAACGTTACATAAAGGAAGATTGTATTGTTCTATGGAAATTATATACAAGTTTCTATTTATAAGGAAATGTGGTAAATAAATTTGTTTTATACCTCATAAAAACATAAAATATATTGTTTTCTATTAAATTCTAAATTAAAAATTACCTGCAAATTATTTATTTTAAATAGATAGCTTTTTAACCTGAACAAAGTCAGGACAGGCTGCTAGTACTATATGTATATGATCACATACACAAATTGTGCATAGTGGATTACTGGGAGCATACCCTCAGAGAATTTGATGGGAACTTCACTGGAAGCAAGGAATTCAACTGTGTTTGGATTTTCTGTGTTTTCAATGTATTTTTCAAGAAAAAGCTTCTAAGAACAGATTGGCTGAATCAGTGATGTTCCCCTATGGTTCAACTTTTCAATTTTTGGACGTTATGCTGCTGCTACTACAACACTTTTTAGTTGCTGGACTGTTTTCTAGGATTCTACATGAACTATTTAGAAGTTAAAATTAAACTAAACTATTGTCAATTTATTGCGCAATAAATGTTGATGATTTGTAGAAATATGTTTATCTAATTGTTTATCCAAGACATTTCTGAGATCCAAAAATTTCAACTTCAGTTAGTTTTTTCTAATGAGTATGATCAGCAAACTGATACACAAATGTTGACAAATCATTTAAGCCCTTCTAAGACAGCTACACGTTAGACATAACGCTGTCAAGACATTTCATGGGAGATGGGGGATCAAATTACATGAGATATTCATTTGAAATTAATGTAGACCAAAATAAACTTGATTATTACTCACATATGTGTACTAAAAGTATAACAGAATCAAAACAACTCTTGTTTTATAAGACAGGTTGAATGGTTATCATACTTCTAGAGATGAAAAGTTAAAAAAAAAAAAAAGAAAAACCCCGAAAATTTTGGAATTAAAATGGAAAACTTTTTTCCTCTAAGGGGTTTATTTCCCACTCCAAAAAAATTGAAGTTTTTCAACTTTTCAGGAAGTTTTGACTGAAATTTGCAGCAAAAAGTGATAAAATTAGAAATTTCTTATACATAAATTCTGAAGCTATTTCCTTCTACCCCCACTCCTCCTTATACGTCAAAATACTGTTTAACTATGATAATGCAAGACGTTGTATGATAATATAATTTGTATATAGATCAAAAATCATTTAACTTTTTGCACAAAAAATGAAATTTTTTTCGCTAAATTATCGCAATAATATCAATATGGGGAACCCTTCGAGGTGAAAGTGTATATATATATATATATATATATATATATATATATATATATATATATATATATATATACACATATGTGTGTGTGTGTGTGTTGCAGTTTATAATTCTTTAGTAATCAATTAATTAGTAAGGCATTTCAATTCATCAAAATTATAACCAAAATTTACATTTGCTCTTAAGGATTCAGTGTAGCCTTAGGGAAAGTATGTTTGCTTTAGTTGAATAATTATAGGCACTTAAAAGAGTTTTCTTCCCTCATACATGCAGAAATCCAAGTTTTTTTAGACAACAACAAAATAATTTGGCAATTTTATCACATGTAGATCTTAAACACAATACTAGTCCAAATTACTTTGAATCTATTTTATTATTAACTTTTACATAACACTGAACAAAACTTTTACTTAAATAAAAAGTTTTTAAATTTACAGAATTTTTATTGTTATGAATTCACATAGCAATAAATTAAACACCACTTTAAAATCTTTTTCAGCATACTATTTTTCTTTAAAAAAAGTAAGCTTTCAGCTAAATTTGAAATTACATATTAATCTTTTCTAATAAATAGGGGATTATACTGTATCATGTTTGGATTACAAATACAACTAAATCAGTAGTTATATTGCATTAAATTTCTTTAGTTCTGGGCGGCAAAGTTTAATTTACTTTGTTATAATTTGATTCAGGATGTCATTTTCTTAGAAATTTTTTTAAAAATTGTTCCCGATCAAATGACCTTAAAATATTTTAATTATTAAGTAAAATAAGAAACAGATAACAACTTGTTACAATAACTCAATTTTGTTCAAAAGTGCAGGCATGACTACTTTTACTACTGTGCTTAGCACAACCGTATAGTTAACTGAAACTCCAGTTTAAGTTTTGGTTCAGCATTAGAAACCATTACACAGTTTTGGTTCCGGGTTTCTGTTGGAATGATAAAGAAAAACCAATTCAGTTTTTATTTGAATATTAGACTGGATTGGAAAAAAATCAAAACTCAATAGATTTCATTTTCAGACAGTAAAGTTACACTGCAAGGAAGGGAAATCATACTTATTTTTCTTTCAAACAATATCAATCATGTTTGAAAGTCAATAAATACTGTTTTTATTTCAAATTTCACAGGCAATCTAAAATAGAAAAATTGTTATGATTAGACACACCTAACACAATATTATTGGTTGAACGATGATTAAAAAATTTCTGGTTTGACCAAGAATGCTATCAGTTAAGAAACAAAAAGGCTATATTTTACTAATTAAACTTACCTTTATGTATTTCTGTCAAGCAGAAAAAGATGTGTGGATTGCATATATTTAACAATTTATATGTTTTAAGAAAAAAAGAGCTGTTAAAAAAACTATATTCATTCATTAAAAAATTCAATTTTTCAGAGAGAAAAAAAAAAGGTTTTTTCCACCAGTTCAAAATTTCTGGAAACTTTACATCTCTACTTACTTCACAACTCGACAAATTCCACAATATACTTGTTACAAGTTCACGAATTTCATTATCAGCTGTTTTTCTTATTAGGCGCACAAGAGCAGGAATGCCACCAGCAGCACGAATTGCACGCTTGTTTTCATCATTTTGTTTGCCATAAGACAAGTTTCTTAAAGCCCCACAACTGTTTCGTTGAATCTCGGCAATGTCATGGTTTAGCAGTTGAACCAGATTTGGTATAGCACCAAGTGAGCTATAAAATGAAATAAATTACAGAATATTTTCCCAATAGGAAACTCACAATACTAAAAAATATTTGACTTTCAGTTTATGTTAGGTAATTATTTGACTGAGTAGAAACTTGACATTGACAATTAAATTATTACATATACACTAAAGTGACAAAAGTCACAGGATACCTCTTAATATCTTGTTTTAAGCCTTTTACGACAAATTGCATTAATTCCCAGGGTAACTCAAAACAGGTCTTTGGAACATAAATATCGAGTCATTTTTCTTTTATAGAAACATTGCAAAACCTTTCCCAGTGCAGAATTTTGTGCACAAGCTGACCTCTCTATTATGTCCCATAGATGCTTGATAGGATCAATGTTGAGTGTTCTAGGTGGCTTAATCATTCATTAGATCTTTCACGAAGGTTCTTGAAACCAATCACAAGCAGTTGTAGCCCAGTGACATGGCTCACCATCACCAATAAAAAAATTCATGGTTTTTTGGGCATAATAAATCGATAACGGCTACAAGAGATCTCCAAGTAGCTGAACATAATCACTTCCAGTCGATGATCGGTGCAGTTAAACCAAAGAACCCATGTAAAAAGTCCATATTATGGATATGATGCTGGCTTGCACAGTGCCTTGCTGACAACTTGGGTCCATTACTTTGTGGGCTCTGCGGCTCACTTGAAATCTACTAGAAGTTTTTATCAACTGAAGAAGCACTTATGTGAGGCTCTCCTTGAAAGTTTTAGAAATTTCAGTCCTAAAATTGCAATTAAGAGTCATCTTGGTAACATCTAGAAAAAGTAGGAGCCAGAGATATTCTTCTAGCGAGTGGTAGTTGCCCCTCCCTGCCTCCCTCTGGCTATGTCCATGACTATATCCCTACCACAACTCACATAACACTGTCCAGTTTCATTTTGTGACAAAAAAAAAAAAAAAAAAAAGAAACGAGGATACAATATGGCAAAGGTAAGCTTACCTTGCGTAAATGCTTACAAAGATTAGCCTTATCATTGTATATCATACCTGCCAACCTCCGAGAAAAGAAATCCGGAAGATTTTTTAATTTTTATCCACAAGATTTTAAGGCAAAATAAAATCAAACAGAACCCCTATCCTCTTTTTATTTAACATTATATTAGTTATGAATTTCATATCAATTGAACTTACTTTCGTTTAGTAAATATTACTTTTATTGCTTTCTTTAAAAGTTTGGAAATAACATTTGGTACTCATTTTAAAAAAAGAACAAAGCAAAAACAGCTCGAACTGAGAGAACGAGAAGATAATCGGCGCCGAAATTGAGCCCCTAGTTGCCAGGCGCGACTCTTGCTTTGATTGGATCCCGATGAAGTCATGCGCTGTATCACTCCGTGACGTCATAATCTTGCCTTACTTCTTCTGCCATTCTCCTACGGCAACCTTTCCTTGGCTACTTGGCCTAAAACGTTCCACAAAAGAATCGTTAGCGCCAAAATTGGCGAGATACAATTTTTTTCCTACAAAACGTGAAAAATCCGGAAGATTTTGCTCATAACCGGAAAAACGGAAAAGGAAATAAAAATCCGTAAAACTTCCGGGAAATCCGGAAGACTTGGCAGGTATGGTATATTGACATGACAAGGTGTATGCAATCAGGGTTGGTAAAAAAAAAAAAAAAAAAAAAAAAGAAAAAAAAATTTTTTTTTGAAAAAACAAAGCAAAAAAGAAAAAAAAAGGGTTTTTTGGTTTAAACCAGACTTTTTTGGTATTTCTCACTCTTTTCAGGAAAACAACTTTATTTTAAGAAAATCATGAATTTTTTATCAATCAATTATTAAGAAATGTTTAATATTCATATTTGTACCTAATTTCTTTGTAATAATTAAATAATTAAAAGTAAAATCTTGTAATTTCATTTCCTTATGCATAGAGATTTTTATAGGAGAATATTGTTTTCATATATCTTTCAAAATATTTACATTCCTTTACAGTTTTTATTTCGCACATTAGCCGCAAAGTTACGTGAAATTAACCGAAAAGCAATGTTTTAGCTTATTTTGCACATTGCAGTATTTCTTCTTTTTGATCCCGGTTATATTTTTTTACAATAATTGTGCACTAAACACCTCTTTGCTGGAAAAGTAGGTATATTTAATTACATTAACAATCCAGAATTCACCCCAAGTAGGTGGTTGCACTTTGAGCTCCACCCTGTAATTCCCAAGAAAAGTAGTTATTTACAGGAATTACATATTTGTAAAAGCAACTTGCATTCACAATAACTATATTATTTTAACCAAGTTTCTATGTTTGGATCAAAGTTTGAAGTTCTCAAAGTTCTTTGAAAGTTTGGTGACTCAATTTTTACATTGATGATTGAGAACATAAAATTTTTAACTCTAATTCATATCAAGTCTCATCCCAAACTACCCAACCTACTGACTCACTAACCAGTTTAATAAACCTTTCAACAGCTGTAGTGTATAAGAGGAACATTTACTGAATTATGGGTAAAGCTTCAACTGTTATTGTAAAATTAAATATTATTAACTTAGGAAGAATTTGGTTGGAAGTAATCGAAGTATTAAAAGCTGACTTAAAAGGCGAGTAAAAGTATATTTGATGGACATTTTCAATATACAGGGTGTCCCAAAAGGTCGTTTACAAACGTAACATGCTGGTCTGTCATATCATGATGAACAAGATTAACATAGTAACATACATTCGCAAACAGAATGCTGGCGCACTAAATGCACACAAAGTCAGACACTAACAGATGCAAACCATGCCACATATCTATTACACAAAGACGATGTTACACAAAATTTTAGTTTTTAAGAAAAGCTTAAAGCAGTTGCTAAAATTTGCTGTCCGCCAGCTGTCATAATCACGTTGCAACGACAACGCAGCGATAGGTGCAATCTTGTCAGAATGGATCGTTATTACGACGGTCGGTACTTAGTCGTTGCGATGCGTGTATGGCAGCTAAAGGCAGCAAATTTCAACAACAGCTATAAACCTTCCTTCAAAACTAAAATGTTGTGTAAACTCGGCTTTGTGTAATAGATATGCGGCATGGTTTGCATCCGTTAGTGTCTGACTTTGTGTGCATGTATTGCGCCAGCATTGCGTTTGCGAACACATGTTCCTATGTAAATCTTGTTCCTCATCATATGACAGACCAGCATGTGAAGTTTGTAAACGACCTTTTGGGACACCCTGTAGTACAGAAAGGAAAATGCTATATTGATCTCGCTCTCCCAAAGCCTAAGTATGAGCAGTACTCGTTGAAATGTTTATTCTTTGCGATACTTCTCTTACTATGGCGATCTTCTCTCATTATCACAGCAGTGGCATTGATGTTTACTTCCATTAAAGAAGTGACTGGGGCGGTGGGTACACCTTCTTCTGAAATTCATTCTCTCCCATCGTTATAAACATTTTGAACCATCTTCTAACTATTCTGTAAGGAAGAAGACTCCCAATAGGATTCTTGTAATATCACAGGTGTTTTAGCAGTTGATTTTTTCAGGTGAACTGTCACTTTCATTTTTTTTTTTTTTTTTGAGAAGGAAATGAAACTCATGCACTTGGACAGGTGCCATTATATTAATGATGTCATGACCTTGAAACTTGCCCTGGCTATTATGGGATCAGCTATTATTGAACAATCTAATTACAACATATCTGCATTTTGTTTATAATATGAAAACAAATATTTCAGGGAATGGCCGCTCCCCCCCCCTCACCCTGCTCAACTACAACACTGATTGTAACAATATTTATACAAGACATCCATATTGACATGGGGAGTAAGTCTTTGTACAGTCTCAAAGCAAGTTAAGCAATAAAGAACACTTGTGATGAAGTCAACGTAAGCTAATTTAATACACTAAACTAAACAGCACAGCACTGTACAGTAAAAATACAATATACTTGAAATTGACAATGATGTGAAAAACAAATTGACATTGCAGCATCTGGATCTTAAGATGATGCAACAAAATGGCTATGTTGAGTTGTATAACGCTTAATGAATTTTATAAATTTATTGTTTCAAGACAAATTTCCTAGAGAAAATAAGCGGAATGTATTGAATTTTAACTATGCAAGAAACTACTGAAAATAATTTTTCAGGAGAATAAAAGAGTTAGAAGTTTAAGATAACAAACAAGAATCTTACCGAGCCTTCAATTTGGTATTGTCATCCATGTAGGCCAAATGCCAGAGGTATGCTGCGGCATTTGCTTTAACACAATTGTTTGGATGCCCAAGGAATTCAATGACTTCAAGAAGCGAAGGGTCACGGAAGGACTGAAACTTTTTACCTTTTTAATATAAAAAAAAAGAGAAAATAGTTACATGTACAATAACATTAGTGTTGCATTAAGAATTTTTTAATCAGAATGAAACAAATAATATTCAAAATGAATGCAAATTTTTTAGGATTCGACATACCAGCTGATTGCTTAAAAAATTAGTCACAGTGTGGAAACTGGAATATGCATATGAGTTAGGTCTTATTTAACTTAGTGATGTATCCCTGGCAAATGCCCAATAAGCAAGATCTTTGCAAATGAGTATTTGCCCAAAACTCTGCTTAAAACACTTTTAAGCACCTAAAATCTGTGCATTATTATTATTTTAACATTCAAATTTTTATCAAAAGTGCTGTAGGTTATAAATACCACTAAAATTCCTTTTAGTTTCCTTTCATTAATCAAAGTATACTGAGGTAGATTAAAGAGTTCCTTTCCTAATATTTTTATTAGCATTGTCACAAAACATGTCCTGAAATAGCTTACATGCTTAATCAAAGGAACATAGAAATCTATATCTTGCAAGAATAACTAATGAGAAAATTTAAAAACTGATGCATTTCCATGATAAGTTTTTGTTCTAAAATAAACTTACACAAAAATTTTCCTTTTGTGCAAATTAATACATATAGAGCATTAATAACTACAGGGACTACATAATTTTTCCTACGAAGATAGGTTTCCATTTCTTTCATAAAGTATCAGTCCATGACAGGTTTCACTATATTTATGTTTTCAATTTAAATGAGGCAAAAAGGTCTGCCAATTTCAATTTTCTAAAACTCTTTTTGTAAATATATAAAAATCATTTTTACCTGATTCACTATCTGGTGGTTTTGCATAGTCCAAATGTGAATGGACCCGAGATGCAACAACACTCCCATCAGGGTAGACATGACTACCATCTGCAGAAGATGGGGGGAGAGAGTGTTCTCTATCTTCTTCAAAAACAGTTCTTGGTGCAGTACGTCCATATGTAGTATTTTCCAGAGAACCTTTAGTCCTAGATAGAGTTTCAGCATCATAGCTAGGCCTACGATCTAAATAGCCCCCTTCTGGTATATTATACTGATATCCAGGGGAGAGCGGAGTTGCTTCAACAGCAGTTCCCGGACGAGGACATCCATAAACACCTTTTTATATGCATGAAGAAAACATTTTTATTATTTTGATAAGTACTAACACTTACTAACGTACACACCACTAAGATTCATAAAAAGCACAAAATTAACTTATGTCCAAATTGGTTTCAAGAGATATCAATGGTCAAAGAACACTCAAATTGAACGGTTTAATTTCAAAAACCCGTCACATTCCATGGTCCATGGGGTAAAACTGTTTGGAGGGACAAATATACTGACTTTACTGACCAAAATTTATAAAATATTGACCAAATACTGACTAAAATTTTAAAATTTAATAAACTTTGGCAGAAAAAAAAAGAGTATCATACTAAGTGAAATAGATGCTAGCTTTATTTGTAATGTGCAGCAATGCAATGTAAAGCGAGAATATCCACATATTAAACACCCCTGAAAAAGCTATAAGTGAAATTTTTTACCTTAATATGTATAAGTACACAAGTACACTTTCGGTTACTATTATGGCATTTGTATGAACAAAATTGGTCATTGTAAGCTGCATTTGTTATGCTTGGACTTTATTTTCTCTTATATGCACAATTTGTATGACTTTTGAGGGTATTCTGTAAGTTGAAAAGTTGACGTGATAGACAAAAACTGCGATTTTGGATCCAGAGGCCAAAAGTTAGTTGAAAATAAGTAACAGGAATTTGTCCGATTCTGATCATAAGAATGATGAATTTTTTCTGCAACCAGGTAAATACATTAATTTGAAAAATTGTTTAAATTTTGAAAATTTTACTTAATTAAGAAAAGTTTTTTATTATCAATCACATTACTTTTTCTTTTAAAACTACTGCAAAATTACCTTTAAAAATTCCGAAATCAAGAACAAGAGACAGAAGGTAAAGTGTCTATAAATTGTACATTCAACACAATTCATTTTTTAATTCAGAAACAAAATGAGCCTATTTTCTTGTATACCAATATCGACTTTCTTGTACCTGATCAATATTCTCAAAATTAGCTAAAATCAAAAATTATTTTAAAAATATTTTAAAAATATTTTAAGCTGATATCTAGAAATAAAATATGCCTTGCTCATCTATAGAATTAAAAGCATAAAAATAAATACACGAACAAATGAAGTAGCAGCACCTTTTAAACAAGGTAGCTAAGGGGGCCATTCATTACTTAGGTAAGAAGGATTTTGATAAATTTTGCCCCCCCCCCCCCATTCTTACGTAAGATTCCATTTTGTTTTTCAAAATAATAAAATAACGTATCTTACATCACTGGAATTGTTATTAAATTCACTACCACTAAATTATTTTTAAAAACCTTTTTGCATATACAGGGGTAGAAGTGGATAACTTGCAACATATAGGACATTTTCCACGAAAAATATAGGACATGTTTTATGAATAATTTTGTTTGAAAAAATAAACAGTACATAGTTTATATTTATTATCTAGTTATTCTTGCCCTATGTGATCAATGATTTAAATAACTCATACTGCAAACATTAAAAAAAAATTAATAATAATAATAAAATAAATAAATAAAAATTATAACATACCTAGAATTAGTTTCCTGAGTTCTTGAGAGAATTAAAAAAAAATTATATGTTTCACCCTTCATTTTAAAAATCTCGAGCCTTTTTCAGGCTCTGGCCTGAGTCAACAGATGTCCCTTCTCCCTCCTCTCCCCGTGCACGCTCCTGCTTGGAAAGTAAAAGGTAAAAATGGGTTTTACCACCTCCCCAAAAGTAAGGGTATGAAGAGATTTTTCCAACTCCCCTCCACTTGGGACCCTTACGAAATTAATGAATGGTCCCTAATGCAATTCTTTTCATTAAAAAAAAAGTCTATCTGCTTTCAAAGAAAAAAAAATACCGTAAAATCCCGAAAGTAACCCCCCCCCTATTTTCAAAACAAAACTTGTTAATTTCAGAAAGGGGAGTTATAATCGAGATTTTTTTGAAAGATGAGCCAAAATAATTGTTTTTAGTAGTATTAATTTTAGTGTACAGAACAGAAATAAGTAAATAAGAGTTAATATTAATGAAGAGTGAGAAATTAATTAATAAAAACCTGTTCTAATTTTCTAGTAGTAATAAATTGCATGTGGGTGCCATTTTTTCAAAAGAAAGGATTTTGTACCTTAGTTGGCGAAATCCCTGTAATTTATCGCTTGAAAATTCATCATGTACTGAATGTAATAAGGTTACAGTAAAAGAAGCAAAATCTTAATGTTCTTGTTTCAGAATAAAAGCAAAAATCGCAATTATGGCCGCCAATTTGTTATGAAGATTCAAATTTCGAAAACTGTGCTTTGCAAAGTTCGCGAACGCAAACAGAGACAAATCTCTCATTTGATTTTGTGAAATATACATTTCTGATGATCGTTAACTCGTTGAATTACTTTATTCTACCTTTAAAAAAGGTTATTTTTAATTTCGTGCTACTTTTTAAGCAACGCATTTCCAAAATGGTGCCACGTTTTCAAAATGGCGTTGTGTTGAAGATTGTTCACTTTCACAAGTCAGAACAAAAATGCTCCTTCCAAAATAAATAAAAAGCAGCACAGTCATACAAATTTCTGCTGTAATACTATCAACAAAAAAAAATAAAAATAAAAAATAAATAAAATAACAAAACAGGCACCCTTGCATCAAAAGGAGTCTAAACATTTTGGAAGGAATAAACCGCGGAGACATTTTTTTTTTCTTTTTTGTTCAAATCATTCTGTTTTCCTTTCTTTCTTTTTTTTTTAGAAAAGAAAACCTGCACATGGGGCGGGGGGGGGGGGGGGGGGGGAATAAACCTTTGCAATTGCTTTTCAAGTAAAGCAGAAAATGTTATCCTTTTTTTCAGAGGGAGTGGAAAATGAAGATGATCAGATTTTTTTTCAGGTGAAAAAGGGGGGGGGGGGTACATCCAGGATTTTAAAATGATTTCACTTTCCACAAAAAAGGGATGGGGCTATAATCGATAGGGGGTTTACTTTCGGGATTTTACGGTAATAAAAATATAATAAAAATAAATAAAATTAAATTTTAAAAAGAAAAAACTTTAAACAGACGCCTACTCTCTAAATATTTGCAAGAAAAAAATTACTTTTGGCACACGTAATTTCTTAAATAAAGGATTTTTAATCGGTATTAATGTTAAAATATTTTAAATTTCTCAAAAATACCCTTAAAATAGCCAAATCAGATTTTGAACGTCAAACTCTCTGGAAATAAGTTTGTTTAAAACAAATCTCCATTTTAGTTTGAGATTTATACCTTTCTTTCAATTTTTGCACAGGTGCTTGGATTTTATTTTTGAACCATTAGAGAAAAAAGGGAATGAAGCACCTTCTCCTACATTTTTAGAACAAGAAATGTTTTTTTCAATGATGGGTGGCGATCAGACAGACCAAAATACACACATTTCCCCATCTCAATACCTTACTTTCGAAATTTTTATTTTGCAGTATTCATTAACTTTTATTTATTTGACAATTATTTATTTTTAAGAATTTTTTCACAATAGACTAGCAATATATTTTTATTCTTATAAAATAATGTAAACTTTACCAGGTTGACAAAATAAGGTTGCAGTATTGGCAATATCTCACTTTTTTGGCATTTTATAAAGTTTATAAGGCAAACAGGAAAAATATCACTGCCAATATTTTTCTCAAAATGAATATGCCGGCAAATTAGCAAAAAAATACTGACTTTACTGACTAAATTTTGGAAAAACCGACAAATACTAACCAAGATGAAGAATACTGACTTGTACTGACCAGTTTTATGACCTGATGGTCCAAAATTTCAAACAAATAAATAAAAATTAATGAAATAAAATAATAAAAACATGCTTAGGATCATAATTAAAATTTTTTGTTAGAATTTTAAACTGAAATACACATTTGGGTACAATTCCTTCCAGAAAAAGTGTTGTAATCCCTATTAAATAATTGAAGATGACAGTATAATAAAAAATGTCACCATGTCCATCCCGAGTATCACCCATTTGGGAGGTTACACTCAAAGTGAAATTGTTTTTGAAAAATATAAAGCTAAAATCCATTTTAAAGACTACAAATGTTTTGCCGTGATCCCCAAAGCAGAATACTTTACAATGTTCTGCAACGTAAAATCATTTGACCAAAATTGTTCTGCAAGTACTTCAAGCATTGTATGCGAAAAAACTTGACATTTTCCACAAATTGCGTGCCAAAAATCAAAATCGTTTCATATAGGAGGTTTTTTTTTATATATATATATAACTGGATTGTTGCTATTTATTTCTGTGGAAATGAGATATATTTCCGGAAACTTCACAGCTTTCAACCAAATGACTAATTAAAGAGCACTGAATTTGTAAAATTAGTTGATCATGAAAACTATAAAATCAAAAAAAAACTTTAACAAGGTGTCAAACCTAAACCGATTGAGATTCTCCAAAAATAATTTATATGCTTTCTAAAATGCATAGAAAGAGCAAAGATACAAAGTTTCTAAAAATCTGAACCTAGGTATCAAACCACATTTTTTTGGTTAATTTTGCATGGCATGAAAGAGTAATTAAAATAAAGCTTTTAAATAAAAAAAATTACTGAAATAATAAATGAAATGAGTAGAGTTTTGGTTGTATATAATAAAACACTTCAAAACTTTCTAAATATTTGAAATATTTTCTGGATGCAAAGGGATTGAAATCTCAAATGTGACACGCAATTTCTGGCGATGGACGTGTTTCAATGTTGGCATGTTTCCAAAACATACGTGTGTGGCGGAAAATGAAATGGATGAAGATCGATTGGGAAAGTGCTACAAAGGACTTATCGAATTCAACATTGCGAGCTTTCCGCCAAATTATCGTAATTTGCAAGAATTTTAGATTTTCTTCTAATTTTAAGAATTATGCAGAATTTCTGCAAAATTCTATCTTGAGTTGGAAGATACATGTAGAAAATCTGCAGTTTCTACATATTTTCTTCACCGCAGTTTCTGCAGATTTTCTGCACCACAGTTTCTGCAGATTTTCGGCACCGCGATTTCTGCAGAAATTTACAGAATTTCTGCAGAAAATTTGTCAGTTTTCCTCTCACATTTAAACAGAATTGTTCTGCAGCTCAGGCATCTGTTCTGCGACGTACGTCGCAAATTTAGTAGTATTCTGCTTTGGGGGCCGTGATATGCAAAAACATACTGCAAATCCTGGAACAAGTTGAAAAACCACTTTATGCACACATATAATTTTAAACACTTGCTAACCGCTATATTTTCCCCAAAAGGTATTATAGATGGCGATTGTAAAGTGGTGTAAGCCACAAAATGCTGCGTTTCATATCTCGATGAGTTTCACATCTCGGTGAATGTTGATCGTACAAATCTCAAACCTTTTGTGTTTGAGTTATCTTTCAATAGAGATTATTTCCCTAAATACAAGTTAGAGGACCTGGGGCCTATATAAAAATTTTAATTTTGTATTTTTATTTTCATTTCAAACTTTCAATATCTTAACTCTGCATGTGATTTGGAACATTTTTGCAATTGGAAGTATGAATCTAGGACGTTTGCAACAATAGAGGTCTTGCAGGTTAAAATGGAACACCATGTATATATATAGTTATCTTGAAAACAAAATACAGTAGTATCTCCTGAAAGGGACATGAATGAATAAGGCACACCTCCGTTTAGGGGACATTTTTTTTTATCCCACTCCCTTTGAAAAGGAACCTCCTTTTTTTTTGCCTTTCATTAAGGGACAGTTGCAGAAAAAAAATTACAAAAATTAATGTATAAGTGCATGAGAAATATTTCACTTAATGAACGTTTAATGTATTGACATTCTAGGTTCCGTTTTTGTCCAAAAATTAACTAGTAAAAGTTTATTTAAGTATTAATATGCAAAAAAAGGAATATGTATTCTCAAATTCTTGCCTAGCCATTTTTCATACTTTTCACTCTCATCAATTTCTTTGTATGGGCTCAGTCCCAACTCATAGTGCAGTGTTAATGACAAGCTTTGTATAGAAAACTTGAAATGTGATTACACTTTTTTTTTTTTTTTGATGATATTGCATTGTAAATTACATAACAGCAAGAAAATCCATGTAACACATAAATTCAAAACTGTAACAAATGAAAATCAGTTACAAAAGTTTGATACTACAAAAGTTGATAAAATATATTTAACCTAAATAATATAATAAAATATATTTAATTTTAAAATATATTTTTTTTGAAATTCCCAATTTGAATAATTTTGAATTTTAGTACATATGAATCCTTTTCAATAATTAATCTAAGCTGTTCTTAGTTTACATTTATTATGAAATTATACTGATTTAAATACAACTGCATGCATCAATCATCTACCTCCAAAGAAGAGACACCTCTATTTAATGGATGAAATGTCCAATCCCTTTAAGTGTCTCTTATTGAGAGGTTCTACTGTATAAGAAAAATCGGAGTTTCTGAGTGATAGAGGTTAAACTGAAGGAGCATGAGGAATCAACTATTTTCAAAAAATGGAAAAAAATAATACTGAAACAAAATAAATACAAACTAAGACGCTGAACTTTTATATATTTCAGAAAATAACTTTACTAAATATAACTACTACCTTCATTAATAATCCTTCATTAAAATTTTATTATACCAAAAGTATTGTAAATAAATTACCATATGTATGTGGATCAGCACTCTCAGAAAGTGTTGGAGAAGGTGTTCGACGAGGATACTCTATTCTGGGTGGCACCCCAAGAGCACCTTCAATATGTTCATAGTTGCACGGCCCACCCTCATGGTGGTTATAATCTGAAGCAACAGCCCTAGGAGCCTGTGGCATTGCACGATGTAAATTTGGTGAATCAGAGGAACCTCTCTCTGAAGGTGTATGAGTATGGCTTTTTTTTTCAGGGTAATCATGATAGCCATATTCTGCATATTGCGTCTGTGGTGAGTACATGAAATTGCGGACAGCTGATGGAGATGCAGTGCCCCTTCCATATGTTGCAACATAATCGTGAGGGTACACCTGAGTTGTGTGTGGTGTTTGGCCAGCTGGACTTGGAGGTCTGCCTATTAGAATGTATGAGTATTTTAGTTCTGAAATGCTTAGAGACTTTTAGCAGAAAAACAATGCTCAATTTTTACTTGTTTTAAAGATTTACCCAAAATCAATGTATCAAGAGAAAAAAAAGAAAAAAAAAGTAGAATATCAGAAAAAATCATAATAGAACAATCTTTTTACTAAAAAGTTATGATCAACTTCAGTAATGCTGCAAAACAAAATACTTGCAGCTTGTTTAACAATGTAGGAATAGATTTTTTTTTTTAAATGCCGGAAATCTGTCCGAGTACTACAATACAGCAAAGAATTATGAATTTTAAAATACAGAAACATTACAAACACAAACTGTAAAATGATAACACAAAATTAGTAGAAAAATGTAGGAAATATGAATTTTGAAAAAAAAAAAAAAAAAAAAAGCTAATACTCATTTGGATACTCTTCTGTTGGCCTCATTCAGTAACTTCTGACATTGGCTCTACTCTCATGAAAGAGCAAGAAACACAGAGAGGGAACAAAAATGTAGAGGGGTGCCTCTGCTTGCCTTGGAGTCCCCCCTCTTATCTCCTACAAAGAAAGGAGGACCCCCCACCAACGGGGTTTATTTTGCTTGCGGCTAAAGAGAAGCCATAACATCTGCCATTTTGTTATACAATCAAAAGCAATTACCTTCCCTTTTAAATAATTTATGATATTAGTTCTTTTAGTTAATGGTTGTAGTCCC